>NC_056744.1:1138405113-1138417682 GCF_019279795.1 Protopterus annectens
CTACACATAGATATATGTCAACACCTATATGTCCACATATACACAGCAAGCTACTGATATGTACGCAGATATATATGTCTCCGTAGGTATTTACGGACATAGTTATAAATATGTAAGCAAATATATATACCCGTAGAGATATATATGGCCAGACATCTGTAGATAGCAATGGTAGATCAACAGAAACATATATGTCCACATGCATCGTTAATGGACCTGAGAGGCCCCAAACAATATACATCTCGTAGAAATTGTCACACCCCATCAGCCAAACACGTCCGCCCTGCAATACACTACCAAGCTCATTGTATTGTATGTGTTTCATTTAACTAGGAATTTAAAGTAGCCCTCTGTTATGTTTCACATGTTGACATCACATTCCCCTCTCCCCCACCCACTAGGCAGGCCGACCAGTAAAGGCCCATCTAACCCAGGCCATCCTAGACCCATACATTCATTACCCACAGTTCTGCTCCCCCCACCCGCTGCACACATGCAGCCACCATCCCTACCCTGGTTACTGGCCCATAGCTACCACACCACCACACATTGCCCTTCCTCCACCCCCCCCGACTCAAGTATCCTAGGTATAGCACACAATGTAGTCCATGAACATAGCCATGGGTACCTTTGTAACTCTGGGTGTAAGCGACAGTTAAATACCCAATGTTTGGGTTGTCCCGCATGGGACGAATGTTACCCTGGTGCTAACAATAGATTTCACATGTGACTTCGATTACACTAACAGATTTAGTTGTAGGTATCACAAAGCATACGTGGCACACAAGGTTGGCTGTTATGCACATGAAACACAGTATCCAGCAATACCAGTATACATTACAGGATATGTAACTAAATATATAGAGGTATGTGTGTGTGTATATATACCCATAACTAAATAGATATATACCTCACCCTCTCTGTAGTACAAATGTATACATACATAGACAGACATATATATAAATACCTACATATAGATATATACATATGCATACACCCATACATCCACGTTGTCAGAGATATATAATACATATATATATATATATATATATATATATACATACATACATATATACATATATGTATATATATATATATATATATATATGTGTGTGTGTGTGTGTGTGTGTGTGTGTGTGTGTGTGTGTGTGTATATACAGATATATAGCTATGATATGCTACAGCACATAGGAATGACATATGTTCACAGGCTGTGCCAATGTGGGTGAGGAGCCCAATCAACAAACGTGTAACACGTAGCATCACCCCCCCCCCAGCCAGACAGGAGAAACATACAAACACACAAACAATGTAAACAATCCACTGCTCCCCAAACCACAGGCAGGACACAACCAGTGGGGGGAACACCATGGACCTGCCAAGTCTAACCTTGCAAAAGAGACAGGAGCATCCCTTACGGGACACCCCAAAAACTGATGATGACCGGAGTCAGTCCCTGTAATGATTTATTAAGGCAGGCCATGTATGTAAATGGACTACAAGGTTGGGCAAGCCTGATGACCCATGGATTGAGACAACGTACGAGATGGGTCAGGAGACATGGAGAGTGGGCAGTGTGTAGTGGTGTGGTTAGACCCGACTTGCACCCACAGTAAGGATGAGTGCTGTAGAGGAGGGGCGGGTGGGGAAACTATGGTTATGCAATTATGGGCTGAGGCGTGCAGGTTTTGGCTGGAGCGGTTCTATATGGTCCGCTCCAGGGATATAAGCGAATTGGGCAGAGCTGCCACCTAATGAGCAGCCATTTCCGGTACGAGTCCCAGTGCAACACAGTCAATTTTACATGGCAAAGTATGGTATAACCATATCTGTTGTTGCAAAACCCACTACATAACACCAAAGAACACATGGTCACAACACCCCACTGTAGGCATGTAAGCCGATCTAATAGGCATCACAAGTTATTATTGTACCCCTCTAACTGTGTCTAACACAAACTCCAAATGCAGTGTATATGCACAGCTGTTGCTGTAGAAGACATGACCAGCTGTGGGCCTTCCCTTCAGCCTTCCTGCACATCCCTGGATAATTCCCCTACTATCTCTTCCCTTTGTGCCCCATGAACACCACGTACCTATCAACCCCTGTTCCATTTCTATTAATATTTAAAGTTACACCTATATTGGCAGAATCTGGAACCCCCTACCCACATGTATTACCTCAGCTGTCCCACAGGACACATGTAAATTACACATGAAGGAACACCACAAGCACACTTGGATCAGTACAGGCTCACCACCTTGCAACCCCCCCCCAACTTACACTCTATACCCCTACATCAACTAGTGAAACTGACACTTCTTGTCCTGCCTCGCATACAAATCCCAACATCCGATAAACCTTCCCTTTTGCTCCCCAGCCAATTATTCCAATAGGCTACTATACAGTTACAATGCCACCCCCTCTACCTACCTACCTACTCCGTCACTATTCTCTTCTACTGTACCATACAGGTATGGAATATCTAAACCTACCCTGAATACCTGCGTGTAACCTATCCACAACTGTTAAACTGAAATCCAACTTCACCTTAAACTGACCTTCGTCAGCAGTCATACCGGAGATGCAAACCTGACCTAAGTATGTCTAATACCGACATGTTAACGTAAACTAAGAATGAAGAATGTAGTACGTAGTTATGTTACATCTGTTACTCTCTATGAATGTGAACACCTCAGTATTAATTGAAATTAGTACCTGGGGTCACTGTGGAGCTCTGTTCCCCGGGCTACCACTGAAAATGGACAAGTATCCAGTCAGATTGTCCCGGTCGACAAATGCAAACTAAATACATGAAGTAGCGTGGGGGTATGTGGGAGCAAGCAGGTGTAAGCCTGTTTGGGTGGTGGTAAGCAATTACCACACTGGTTAAGCAATGTAGAAGCTAACTCAGTGTGAGACGCTGCAACCGGAGGTCAGCAATGCTGAGCCTCGCGCAAACCAGTGTATACCCACCTACAATTGATCTACAGTGCCTTAGTCACTCTGTAGCCAACAGCTGTCATTGTGGCCATTAACAAAATAATCTGCACTGCCAGGTTGCAACACCCTGACCCTGCACACTATAGTCTATGTGAGTTCCACTAAGCCATGGCAGATACACATTCAGCTGCTGTGATCATAAACATATCATCCAGCAGAGTCATCCAACAGTATAGGAAATGTATGTAAGTGTGTAGATTAATACCAGCAAACATGTGTACATTGCTCAATCACAGTATTACAAGCAGTCTATGTGCATCAAAGAACAGTGCCTGTCCAATCATACTGTGAGAACAGTAGTCTTGCATAATACCAAAGAGAATAATGAAAAACAGTGCACGCTGTGGGGGCATGTGGGCGTGCTTCATGCACAGAATGTCACACCTGGGGCATTGGTTCTGCGGACCCGGGAGATGAGGCTGGCCAGGTGTGTGAGCAAACCGCTTCTTCTCAAAACCCTGACAGGATGCTACCAGTGGGAGAAATAGTATAGACCAGCTAAGTCTACTCTTGACACACCAACAGGTCCTTCCCTGGCGGGACAAAGCAAAAGTTGTGGGTCACATCGATGTCTCCACCAGTATCGGAGGAGGATCAAGGGAAGGCTCATACGTATGTGGACTAAACAGATGAAGAGCCTGCAGATGCTTGGGTTGAGACAGTATACTGGAGGAGTACTGAGACATGCAGAGAGGGAAATCTGTAGAGGTGTGGTATGGCAGGGCTAGCAACTGGATAATGGATGGATGCTGTGTACATGAAGCTCAGGGATGGTGGAAGGGAACATGGGTATGACATTATGGTAAAAATATGCAAATGAAGCAGAACAACAATAGTGTAGTGGGCAGAGCATCCGCCTAATGGGCACGCATTCCCGGTTTGAGTCCAACTGCAGCACATTCTATTTTCCATGTGAAATCTGTATATGAACATTGTTTTGCTGTATAACCTACTAAATAACATTTAAATTTGAACAGGAGTACTGCATTAAATGTACATGTGAAGTGTCAGTGTCATAATGAATAAGGCACTAGTACGCAGGTGTAAGCACAAATAAGCAGTAGCAAGCATAGATAAGTGGTAGTAAGCATGTATAAGTGTGTTTGTGCAGGGGTAAGCATTGCCTACACAGATTAGGCAAAGTAAAAACTAACTGAGTGCAAGAAAATGCACCCAGAGGTTAGCATTGCTTGGCTCCACAAACCCATGCACACCCATGTACAACTGCTCAAATGTCCCTTAATCACTCTATATCCAACGGCCAGTGATCTGCCCCAGCAACAAAATATACAGCCTCTGCAAGTCCCGAACCCAGGACCCTGCACATCATACACAAAGTGATTTACCAGTAAGCCATGGCAGAAGTACATAACCCTCTTATTTTCACAAACATATCAGCCAACACAATCAGTCAACAGCACAGGAAATGTAGTAATATCATACCACACAACCTCTTAATGCAGGAATTCTGGACAAGGTGTGCCAAAATGTGGGTACAAATAGGGATATCTGTCAAATACTGCTAGTGAATCTGGGAATCTTGAGGCAATGTACAATTGCCTTATGTACACAGACCACCCTCTCCTCCTCCCAATAAGCTCAAATATATGTGAGAGATGCAACTATACAGCTAAACTGGAAGCTGTGCTCTCTCAACCCAAGACTGGCACAGTCAGTCAGGAGGAGAAGGAAACCACACACACCACAAATCTAGTCTCACATAGACCTATCGTATCAGCAAATCAAACACATAAACACACAAAAACATATGCGGAGGCTCTAAATAAAAATCTGCCAAAGCAGCAGAGACCTCCAAAGCAGACAACCAAGCAACCACTACCCCACAACAATACCCACGTATCACATAATTCACAGAGTCAGTGTGCCACACAGTCACAGCCCTTAACGCTAAACAACACACCTAATACACTTGTAATAGGTGACTCTATTGTCAGACACACTAACATCCCACTCACCAGACTGAACAAGGAGAAGGTCACTGTAAGCTGCCTGTCGGGTGCCAGGATCTGCCACATAACACAAGTACTCAGGTCACTCCAAAGCAAGTACAAATATGTCTCTGTCATTGTCCATGCTGGTGTGAATGACCTGAGAAGTACCTCACTGAACTATATGAAAAGAGACATAGAGGAGCCCTATGATCATGTAGCCTAGGCCGGTATGACCCTGACCTTGAGTAGCATCTTGCCTCACCAAGAATGATGCCACAGTATAAAGACAAAATGATCAGTTTTAACAATTGGCTAAAGTATTGGTGTCACTTAAAGGGGATCCAGTGTCTGTCAGCCTGGGACGACATACTCGACAAGCCATGATGTTTCGCTAGGGACGGCTTGCACCTGTCACCTCTGGGCTTTTGAATACTGGCTAAGGCTCTTGCCACCCCCATAGTGCCTTTTTTAGGCAAGGCTCAAAAGACAAATCCACCTCCATAGACAACACAAGGAAAAAAAAAACTAAGGGTAATGCTGCTCAACGCCAGAAGTCTAAACCTCAAGATGCACACACTCGAGGCTCTCCTCACTATGGAGAATATCGATATCTGTGCAGTAATAGAAACCTGGTTCAAGGCTCCCGAGAGCACCCCAGCACTGCCAGGTTATACCTCATACCATGCTTTTCGGCCCCAAAACTCGGACCGAATCACAAAAGGAGGGGGTGTATCCATATTCATCAAAGATACCCACACCTCCAGGTTAGTGGCACTGCATGAAGCATCGGAGACCATCCATGTGCAACTAACAGTGGGAAAAACTGCCTTTCAGTTTGTAGCCTCCTACAGACCACCCTCCCAAACTCAGGAACCCCACTCGGCATTCCTGAGAACACTGGAGAATATGAAGGTCTCTCCAAACACCATAATATTGGGTGACTTCAACTACCCAAACATTGACTGGGAAAACTACTCAAGCCCCAACACCCTAGCCCAATGGTTCCCAGAATTTATAAACTCAAATGCTATGGAAAAACTGGTCACCACTCCCACAAAAGGGGACAACATATTGGACCTGGTCATCAACAACAACATGGGGACTCTATGTTCCACACCAGAGGTAAACCCCTCATTGGTAAGATCAGACCATAAATTAATCTCAGTGGACATCCATATCCCGTCCGCACCCCCAGCCAAGGAAACCATGGTGAAAAATTTCTCAAAAGCAAACTTTACACTTCTCAAAACCG
The DNA here is from genome assembly GCF_019279795.1 of Protopterus annectens. Classification (NCBI taxonomy): domain Eukaryota; kingdom Metazoa; phylum Chordata; order Ceratodontiformes; family Protopteridae; genus Protopterus; species Protopterus annectens. Next base: position 1,138,411,321 of record NC_056744.1, read on the forward strand.
AGGTGGATTCCTTCAAAACCCCCGGGCCAGTGGAAAATACTGCCCAAACCGCAGAATCCTTTACAGACGCATTCTATGGACACCTACAGGAATGCATGGATTGTGCTATCCCAAATAAAACCAAGACTTACTCTTCCAAAGGCAGGAGACCTGTCTGGTGAACCCCAGCCATAAATAAGCTATACAACAGAAGGAGGAAGCTACTACATGACAGAGCAAAATCCCAAAAAGGGAAGGCATCTCTGATCAGTACTAGCAAGCAACTACGATCCCTCATAAAATCATCCAAGGCCAGCTTCGAAAGAAAAATTGCACAAGACGCTAAAGATAATCACAAGGCTTTCTTTAGTTATGTCTGGAATCTGGGTGGCAACTCCCAGATATGCTCTGAGTTAGTGCAAAATGACAAAAAATACACTGAACCCAGAGACATTGCCAACATCCTGGCAGACAGGTTCAATGCAAACTTCTCCCCCCCTTCCCTCCCAAAAGAGCAAATGTCCATCCCAACAGAATGTAGCCTCCTTGACATCACAGATGCACAGGTGAAAGCTGCCCTCTCAAAAGCAAAAAACACAGCATCAATGGGACTGGACAGTGTCCTGGGCTGTGTCTTACACAAGCTCCAAGAAGAACTGAATCCTCACATAAAGTCACTGTTCAATCTCAGCCTTACTACAGGATATGTACCCAAAGAATGGCATACAGCAATAGTGGTCCCACTCCACAAAGGTGGTGCCACAATGGACCCCGGTAACTATCGACCCATAAGCCTGACTAGTTTGGTCTGCAAAGCTATACAGCGTACCATCATGGAAATCATAAACAAAGACATTGGGAGCCTCCAGACACTGGATCCTACCCAATTTGGCTTTGTTAAGGGCAGATTCTGCCTCTTAAACCTAGTTGAATTCTTTGAAACAGTTACTAAGGCCATAAATGATGGGAAGGTAGTCCACACAGCCTACCTGGACCTCACAAAAGGCTTCGACACAATACCCCACTCGGGCATCATAAATAAGCTCACCAGCTTAAATATCAACCCCTATGTCACAAGATGGGTTGCAAACTGGCTCAGGGATAGAACCCACATGGTCAGAATTGCAGGTGCCATGTCAGACTCAAAACCAGTTACAAGTGGCGTCCCACAAGGCTCAGTCCTGGGACTTCTCTTGTTCGGTATATACTTCTCTGAGGTACAGGCTAACATGGGAGGACTATGGCTGACCAAGTTTGCAGATGAATGCAAACTGGGAGCTATAATTGACTCCCAGGCTGACACAAGCATCCTCCAAAAAGGTCTCAGAGATGGATACCTGGTGCCAGAGCTATGGCCTCAAGATAAATGCCAAAAAGTGCATAGTCATCCCCTTTGGGAAAAACAAAGTGCCCACAAATTACCACATAGGTGGTAATCCATTAAGTACGGAAGAAGTAATTAGGGATTTGGGGACCCAAGTAGATAGTAATCTCTCCTTTGACAATCATGTTGCCAAAGTGGTTAGAAAGACCTTCTATATAGCCCACCTTAATAATCCACTGCGAAAACACCTATAAGTGCCCAAGAAAAAGAGAAGATTCCAAGTGTAAATCCACGCATATAACCAAACATCCACTTGCAGTTAACCAGCCACAAAATCTCTGAGTTGTTTCGTATCTTGACTCAAACAGTACATAAATGCGATAAATGCGATGATTTGATGAAGCAGTTCCAAGTTTAATCCATAACTGACACGAACAACATATAGATATATAAAAAGAAACCGTGAATGTAAAAATACAATTGTAACAATGTAGAGTTAAGCGCTTTCACCCATTGACGCTGGGTTTCATCAGAACTCATTAACCAGCTGTTCACGGACCCTTAAATGACTTTTTTGGCGCCAATATAGTTTTAAAGCTTTAAAGATATACCATAACAAAATTGATTAAAACGTTTATCTGAATATGTATATAATCCTATATTTCATATACAATAAAAAAGCTAATTTTTATATTACTTGATGTATGATGAATTGTGAATACAATAAAATCATTTATGCTCCGCTTAATATATATCGTTGCTGCACTCTTGATTATCCATGACTAACACGAACAACATGTAGATGTATAAAAAAACGTGAATGTAAATATACAATAATACAGTGCAGAATTTCTGTGCTTCCTAAAATATGAATAAATAACTAAATGACTACGTGCATCCACTTATATGTAAATATTAAAATCTGTGAATGAACAGTAAAAACTACCATATTTTGTCCCTAATATAAATAAACATGATATCCCTGTTAAAATAATTTAATATATTATAATGTAATAAAATGAAATGTAATAATGTAATAAAATGAAGTAATAAAATATCGCAATTAGACTATAATGTACACACTTGACATGATAAAATTACTTGTACATAAACAATCAATATGCACAATTATCTGTGTAAAAAATGTTCTGAATTAATATAAATATAAATATATATAAATTGTTATATATAAATTATTGGTTCCATGTCCAGTCCTCTATGAACACAACATTTCTTCTTTTTAATAACAAAGTTTTTATTGAGAATAATCTTTTTAATAACAAAGGTTTTATTGAGAATGATTTTTTAAAAAAAGTATCATTAAGAACACAAAAAAGATTGTTATGTATTATACTGTTTTTTATACTGTCTATATATTGTTTTCTTACATATAGTTTTTATACAGTATATATTTTTCATACACATGTAGTAATACAATTTTAAAATCATTGCCAAATGGGACATTATAGACAGCATCAACTTGTGGAACCAATAATTTATATATAACAATTTATATATATTTATATTTATATTAATTTAGAACATTTTTTATACAGATAATTGTGCATATTGATTGTTTATGTCTATGACTATGCAACAGCCCAAAGGTAATCTTTATCCACCACTGACCAGATGCATTTTCTTTGGATGTAGTGTAGGTTTCAAATTTTCAATATTGTTTCAACGAATGAGTTTCAAGGGCAGAGAAGTTTTAATGCTATGTTTATTTTTATTGTGAGACAGTATTGCTTTGTTTAGCAGGTATCTAGTAATGTTTGCGCATTGTGCTATAAAATGTTAAATAAAATCCAAATAATCAATGTAGAAGTAAAGCAGTATGCACATTAGTGTTTATGGTAAATGGGGTGAAATAGCCAGGTAATGGGACATTGGAATGGCTGCAGGGGGACTCTGGTGCCATATTTTGGTTGCCTGTTCTTCAGTTTGCGTTTGAAAGTTGGTATCCTATAATTCCAGTGGGCGGGGTTACATGATTATGTATGCTAATTTTATGTTAATCAGTGTACAGATTTGTACCTATTTTTCATGGGCCTTGTCCAGATTTTTGATGTTTCCAGGTTGAGAGGTATGGCTCCAACAGTAATCCAATTCACCTGTACATGTCAGGGCAATATCTGTAACATATCATGCAGAAAAGTCATTCTACCGTAGGGAATGTACAATGTGGAAGGGGTACATATTACAACGGTACAGATATGCACACACATCTATACATTGACAATTATGTTCAGGTATATATATATATATATTGCAGACACTCAGCATGGCTTCCGTCCTCATCACAGCACTACTTCAGCCCTCCTTGCCTTTACTAACACCATAAACCATAATTGCAACAATAATTATATATCCTCAGCCCTCTTTTTGGATCTTTCCAAGGCATTCGATATGGTTGATCACCAACTTTTAATCCACACCCTGCAAACATTCTGTCTAGATACTGGAGCCCTCCAATGGTTTCAATCCTACCTGAATGGTCGACAGCAGGCTGTCCTCTGGCAGAACAAACTTTCTAACCTTCTACCTAGCACCCTCGGAGTACCACAAGGCTCTATACTAGGGCCCTTGCTGTTCTCCATCTTCATTAACGACCTTTATACTGTCATCCCAAAAGTCAGCTGTATCCAATATGCTGATGACTCTACTCTGATTTGCTCAGCCACATCTTCAGTAGAGTTATGGTCAGCTACCCAGACCACCTTTAATACAATAGAAAACTGGCTTTCTGAACATCGTCTGATCCTAAATCCCAAAAAACTAAAATGCTGTTATTTTCACCAACACGTGGGTCTACCGCTTTCACCTTTACCATAAAATCAAATGATGGCACAATAATCTCCCCTGACCCATCTACAAAACTATTAGGTGTCATCATAGACAATAATCTCAAATTTGACCTACATGTTAACCAAACTATCAAAACCATCAATAAAAACTAGGGTCACTTTACAGAATAAAAGCCTTCCTAACCCTCCAGCTAAAATTGCCATAGCTCTCTCACCTTCTTTCAACCCTTCTGTATGCATCCCTCTACTCGAATTTGAACAAGACTGTCCTTAACAAACTCTCAATTTGCTACAACCACATTGCCAGGTTTGCCACTGGGCTGCCTTTTAGGACACATCATTGCATCAATCTAAATCAGCTTGGTTGGCTTGAACTACCTAGCCTAATCCAGTATAACCAACTGATTATGGCCTATAAAATCCTCTATAATCCGGACAATACTCCTGCACTTAAAAATATTATCACCCCTATAACAATCCTAGACGCTTGATCCTCTAACAAACTACTAATTCAGACTAGCAAAATTAATAACACAGCCGGTGATTCTCTCTTTGCAAACTCTGTAAGTAGATCCTGGAACTCTCTTCCAGCTGATATTACCTTACTTTCCACCTTAGGTCAATTTAAAACAAGACTCAAACAACATTTGTCACTTAACTGGCTATGTCAATGTATCAAGCCAGGCTAACTCGAATGTGTAAAATCTGTTAACCAGTTTACTGTGTAATTTAATTTAATCCTGACGTGCTCAGGACTAACTGTAACCTGTGGAACTTGTTTAACTTGCTTACTTATGTAATCTCTGTAAATAGTCTGTTTGTAATATGTAATGCTGGTATTATGTAATGCTGTATCTGCTTACCCTTGGAGCTTTTCTCCCTGGGCCTCCGCTGAAAATGGACATGCATCCAGTCGGACTATCCCGGTCAACAAATGTAAAATAAATAAATAAAATAAAATATATATATATATATATATATATATATATATATATATTATACATACACACACACACACACACACACACACACATATATATATATATATATATATATATATATATATATATAAAAGATATATGAGATATATAGGTACATACACATATACACAGACAAAAGGTATTAGTAGCCATACATATGTAGAAGTAGTGTAGATGTACTGGGTGCAAAGTATATCCCTCAGCCACAAGCCCTGTAACTGGCACCTGTGACATGTGTAGTGTGGCAACCATTCCCACAAAGAGAATACTTACATTACACATATACCCACTCACATTTCAAAGGACATGACACGACACACAGGTATGTATACACAGACAATCTCTATTTGTGTACTATACAATAATGTATGCCATTATTTACAGCACATAGAATTTGAAATATTTAATCAGTGATGAATGCAAGGCCCACACAAAACAGTAGATGCAGACAGTGTGGATCTATAACATACTATGCTGTCCAGGCCAAGCCCTTCAATTCATACAACAGTAGACAAAAAATATGCCTTCAAGATAAGTAGCAATCAACTATAACAGATGTAGTTCAGCAGCCTCCAATTACACCCTGTAGTCAAGCCCTACGGGGAAATTTATTACTTGTGGTTATGTCAATGTATCTGTCACATGTATGGACCCTTAACAACAAATGTTGTGGGAGTCCACAATATGACTGGGATGATAGCAGGAATGCTAGCAGTAAATAATGATAGGCCATTACCTAACAACCCCTAACCTTATCACAGCAGGACAAAGCCTGCCATATATGTGGAGGACAGAGGCAGGAACACAGGGCCATACTCGCAATATTGCTGTTACACACCCTGGAAATTGCTGGTGTTACATGATTTGATGCAACATACCCTTATGCAGGAATAAGACATCAGAAACACAAATGGATGTAGCCATGTAATGATAGCACGCAACAGGCAGATTGCCGGGGATATATCTAGGACAAGACCTGTGTGGTGCACAGGTAAAAGCAAACAGACAATCTGCTGGCCATTATGTGGATAGGCCCACAGTTGAGAGCTATGCAGACAGACTGTATTCCATCCTAAACTACCATGTACACTCAAACACTGCAAGACCAGCAATATACAATGCACATAACAACACTACTCACTCTGTCTGTAGGTCTGAAACCTCTTACAAATGTGTAGTTGGCCTGTGTCTGCAAGTCCTGCTGTAAGAGGTATTGCAACCTACCATCTGTAACACTGCTGCCCACATACAGGAAGGATGTCCTCCATATTG
>NC_056744.1:1138423808-1138476308 GCF_019279795.1 Protopterus annectens
AAAAAAATTGGGAAAACACACTGGAACACATCTTGATACTCTGAAATACCCACTATCACACATTGCCCACGATGCCAAAGCAACCCATTGCATATCACAACAGTGGTACCACAGGGATATGCAAGTAATGCACACACCACAGGCATAATAGGGTGTTGCACTGTGATGCCACACCTATGGGCGACAACAATAATATCTGTACTACTGTGCAGCAATGTGTATTGTAATAGGAGTATGTGGCCTCCGAATGGTGTACCCTACAGATATACAGACATGCACACATACACACACGTGGCAGACCTCAATGGGATTCCCATGCCTACCAACCCATTTGTAAAACACTGTTGTGCTGGTACTGCATGGCACATGTAGCTGTTAGGGAAAGGAGTGTAACAGGCTACATGTCATGTCCAATACAGCAGCAGCCACATCTGACTATAGCAATGGGAGCGGTGGTGGTTGTGAAGCCAGTCATGGACTTTCCAACTACAGGTGTACTAACACACAAACAATGCTATCCTCAGTAATGCATATGTACACGTGTCAATAATGTGGTGCATTGCTGCAGGTGGTCATAGCTGTGTACCTGGCTGTTTTCCATGGAGGGAGTGGATGTGTAGGGGATGTGTGTACATTGGTTTCATGCCACCTGCCATGTTCTAGCAGGCAATCTATAGACAGACACCACATTAGTGACTAGCAGGGTGAGAGTGACATGCATCAGCCAATCCTCTGGGTGCCTTCTACATATGACCACCGAGGTGATCCAGTTGACATGTATGCAACATGTCATACAACACGTGGTTAGTGTCTGTGATGGAGACCTGTACCCAAGCATGTTCAGTTGACTGTGGTAATGTAGTGCAGGTACTGGTGGCATGTGACCCATACAGGGTGATGTTTCCTATATGTGACAGGTAGTACACAGCTGGCCATATGTCAGTAAAAATCAAGCATAGGTTGTCTGTACATATCCCAGCTGGAAACCTGCCATCTGCACATCTGTAGAGGGACTGACAGACACCAGTTTGGCGAGTAGCTATGCATAGGATGAATGTGTCAACAGAATAACAGATGGATGTTTGACAGCAATGAGTATGCTATTACTACATGTTGTAAGCCCTCACTAACATGTACTGCACTGATGGTACTCCACAGTTACATTTCACATGTCTGAGTATCATCCAGTAGCGGATATATACGGTGACACAGCCCACACACCAGGTACATGACAGTGAGCCCTCAGAGTGAAGCTATGCCCGCAGGTGTGCTTGTTGTCAGTAGTAATGTTAGCACTGTATCCTTCCCTGTGGCAGTACTGTCAACAGTAGTAATGCTATGTTACACTGCATGCCTGTGTGACAGCATGTACCCTGGGTTTCTACCCCTGTATGTCACACATTCACATGGATAACAGTGCTGTGCAGGCCTCATATACTTGTGTGTCCCAGACATGACACTCAATACCCTTTACTATGGTAATGAGAGCACACAGACACATGTACTGTACATGGCACTACATACACATATTACAGATATCATTTGCCAGGGTTTGACATAGCCTCTGTGTAGACAGTATGCCACAGAGTTTAGCTGGAGGATGTCTAGACAGTCAGCATAGACCATCTGTTTGATGCCTGTGATTCTTATAGTGAGGTATTTACACTGCCTTCCCAGCTGTCACAGCTGTCTTGTGGGGCATTGTACTCTATACAGGGTTTAATGAGGAATGAGTACAGTGGGAAAATTAGCTCCTTTTCTCTGGATGTAAAGCCCTCAGTGATGAAGTGTGCCACATAGGAGGATTTCCTTACTGTTGTGGCTAATGTGGTTAATGAAGGTGAGACCACTGTCCACCTATGTCCCAATCTCTGTCAGTACACTGTCAGTGTTTAGAGTAATGTCACCTATGTGGTACTTCATGGGTACATGGTATGTCCAAAGGGGATAACTATACATTACTTGCCATTAAGCTTGAGCCCATGGCTCTGGCACCAAGCATCTGTTTCTGTAAAGCCATGTTGTAGAATATCCACATAATTTGTGGATCCAATAATGGTTCCTAGTTTGCAGTCATCTGTGAACTTTGTTAGCCAGAGTTCCGTAGTGTTGGCATGTACTTCAGGGAAGTAGATGCCAAACAAGAGCTGTGCCAGGACCAACCCTGATGTACTCCAATTAGTCAATTGTCTGGAGCAGGGAATCAGACATGGCTACGTTTACAGTCTGGGTTCCGTTGGTAAGTCAGTTGGCAACCCATCGAGTTATACAGGTGTTTATGGCCAGCTTCACATGTTTAACTATGTCTCTAGACTGGGTGATGTTGTCGAAGGTCTTGGCCAAGTCCAGATAGGCTGTGTGCACCACCTTACCCTTCCTCCACAGCTCCAGAGACTGAATCAAAGTAGTCAAACAGGGTCACGTGACAGGATCGACCCTGCACAAGCCCAACTAGGGTGGGGTCCAGTGTTTACTGGTTGCCAATATCTTTGTTAATGAGTTGCATGATAATGCATTCCATGCCCTTGCAGATCAGGCTCGTCAGACTGATGGAATGGTATTTCCCATGATCCAAGGTGGATTCCCCCTTGTGGAGTGTGATAACTGTAGCTGTGTGCCACTCAGTGGGACAGATGGCTGAGGTAAAGCTATGATTACACATGGCACTTAGGTGAGATGCAGGGTTATATAGTAGTTCATGTACTACACAGCCCGGGATGTCATCTGGTCTCACTGCTGCTGTATTCCTAGCAGGGAGTTGGTGGATTCCACCTGTGTGGCCATGATTACTGGAATTTGGCAACCTTTTGTAACTGAGATGTGCCCTTTAGGGGGTGAGTGAGGCTGAATGTGGCACTAAATCAGTCTGCCCGGATATTGGAACACTCCTTTGAATCAGTATATTTAAAGCCAATCTGTTGTAGCACAGAGCAATTCTGAGCATTGCAGTATAGATCCTGGACATAACTATAGAATGCCATGTGGTTGTCTTTGGAATCTATGGCAATTATTTTTATGTAACAAGCTGTGGTGGATTTCAAGGGATAGTAGTTTCTTACTGAGGCTGGTAAGGGAGCAGTTTCCATTTTGGGATTATGTTAACTGCAACAGTGTCATCCTTCTGTTGTATAGACTGTTCATGGCAGTGGAGCACAAGATTGTCTTCCTTGTTTGCAGGACAGTGTTAAGGGTCTATGTGGGATGGTGCAATGAATGCACAAGTGGATGTGCCCACACAGTGCCTTAGTGTAGGAATCACCAGTTGCACATTCAGCTCCCATCTCCATGGGTGTTATGAGGTTTGTCACATCTGACTTGAGTAGCATGGTGTAGGCTTTGCAGAGGGTATTCATGGAGGATCCTTACTGGCAGGTGGGGGTGGGATGTGGATGTCAACGGTGATTACCTAATGGTCAGACCTGACCTATGAGGGGTGGCCACTGGTGTGGGGCATCTGACACCCATGTTGGTAATGACCAGGTCTAGGATATTGGAGACCCTGGTTGGACAATGGATTAGTTGATCCAGGGGGTTGGAATGTATGGGTTCCCAGAACTATTGGTAAAGGGTAATAGTACATGAGGTCTTTTCCCAGTTAATGGCACTGTATTTGGAATCACCCAGTATTATGGTGCTTGATTGTATCTTAATATTGTCCAGTATGTTTATAATGGTGTAGTGAGAACCTTGGACAATGGAGGGGGATCAGTAGGCAGCTACAATTTGGATTGCAGTCTTACATAGTGTTAGTTGCATCTGGTGATTCTCAGATGCATTGTGTTTGACACTAGGCTGGAGGTGTGAATGATCTTGGTGAATATGGACACTCCTCCACCTGTAGTGTTGTGGTCTTGGTTTGTTGCCCGACATGTGTGATAAGGGTTGTAGGCAGGTATTACAGGTGTGCTGTCTGAAGCATTGCGCCAGGTCCCAGGTACTGCACAGATATCGATGTTCCCCATTTGTATGTGTGGCTCAGGAGAGTGCCTGTTTAGGTTTAGACATCTAACATTGAATCGCATTACTGGCAGTTTTGCATGCTTGTATCTGTTACAGTGGTGGTTTTGCCCTTTGAACCTTGCCTAGATTAGGCATTATGGGGGTGCCAGGAGCTGTAGCCAGTAACCTGAATCCCAGGGGCAACATGTGCAGTCTGTCTCTGCCAGAGCATCATGGTTTGTATATCATGTCACCCCAGGCGGACAGATAATGGATCCCCTTTGAATGACATCAGATGCTTAGCCACTTGTTGAAGTCAGTGCTGTGTATATGTATATGTGTGGTATTTATATGTATATATGTACATATATATCCCCATATATGTATGTGGATATGTATATGGCCATATATGTATGTGGATATGTATATGTGCATATATCTACATAGATATGTGGATATATGTGCACACATATCAGTTTACCATATGTCCAGAACATGGAGTAGAGTCCTACCTCAGTACCAATAGTCCCAACACCGTAGTGCAAGGGGATATCAGGGATGTATTGCAGGTATATATGTAGACTGTCGCCAGTGTCAAAGGGGTGTCTTAACAGACATGTTGGGTGTGGGAGGTCGCATCTGCTGTAGACATGTGCACCACTGCCTATGGACAGACATACTAGAGGCAGCATAGTATGGACCCACTGCTAGCACAGTAATGATGCTGTGGACTACAGCATGGATATGACACATATAAGTGTACACATATCCCCTTCATGCGAGACATGTGGACCACGCCTCCCAATGTGGATGTTACTAGCCATGTATATGGGTATATCACGACAATACCAGGGTACATATGCCCACACAGTGTATGCATGCACACACGCCAGTCTACCCAGACACATAATACCTGGTGCTGCTGAGTTTACATGGCCACATACTACCCAGTAGAGAATGACATACATCTGTACAGCATACCACAGCTTTGTTAGTAATACACAACAATTATGCTGGCCTGGCAGCAGTATGTCCTGCAAATAACTGGACATAACAGCACACTAGGTATTTACAGTAGGCTGCTAGTCATGTCACAAAGCACTGGGCAAACTACAGGCAGACTTACACAACTCTGGAATACATATTGTATGTGGAATACACATGTCTCTGTGATTATAGCGGGCTTGACACACAGGTCACAGCACAGCATAGCAGACACCTGTGAGTAAATGCATACCCACATCCAATGGCAATGCAGCCACAGCCACATATGATACACAAGGTTAACACTGGAGTGGCATGTAACATCAGATAGAACTGGACGGAGAACAATGGCATCTACCACAGTCTGTACAGAGCCCATGTGTCGTAAGTGCAATACACATACAGTCGTCAATCATCCTAACTCAGGGATCTGCAACCTGTGGATTTGAAGCCACAGGTGTCTCTTTAGCCCTGCAGTAGTGGGTCCTTGTACGTGTGAGGATTAATGGACACACTACCACACAACACACACACACACACACACACACACACACACACACACACACACACACACACACACACACACACACACACACACACACAGCCACCCAGCCATCCCAACACAGGAAAACAGGTATGGACATATGTTAGGTATTGTTGTTATACACATGGTTATATTATATGTAGTATAACTATATATGGGACCGTATATGCTCTTCTATCTTCATTGTAGGAGTCAGATAGCTGTTGTGCCTCCGGTGACATTAATTTGGTGGGTGAGGGTCAGGATTGGCTATTTGGATAGTGAAGGCTGCAGACCCCTGCCATACATACACTGACCATAGTACTGTACCCACATACACAGATTGTCCTGGTAATGTCCTCGGACACAGCTCCTACTATACACAACATGTCCAGCAGTCTGTTATCTGACTGGCTGGTTATCAGGTATGCTGTCAATAACTAATGGTGTACAGACAATATGCACCATATATATGTGGACTTCATTTGCACAACACATGTGTGCACCTCTTCAGTCCCGTGGCCAGTGTATGTAACAGTATGCTATGCCCATGTAAGGCAGTGTATTGGGGATATGCACCACAGGTATCCCAGGGTGTTACAACATGTGAGGACCATGAGTAGTAAGCTGCCTTACGGTATGCGGATGTACATTACAATGCATTTCACCTTGTGAACATTGCTGGCCTACTGCTGACTGCCATCAGTGTGATTGTGACGATTACAATTATGCATTGTTATGTGACAGATACCACCCATAGGGTCAACCCAGGTCTTTTCACCCTAGGTATTGCTTGCAGAGTGTATTTAGAGCCCACTGGGCTATACATCTGCATGACATACTGTGGATAGTTTGTTATGCTGTGGCCACATCAGTCTTTTCTGTTGGATTACCTGAAGGCCTTGGCATGGACACCAACAGATATGATGCTTTCGGACTACTGTTCTAAAGGATATGTTTGAGTGTTGCATTACTCTGTTTGTATGAATGTATGTCAGAGCATAATAAGCTATATGACATGGCATATACAACTGTAATGGTACACAGCTGAACCTTTCCTATGTATACCAACCTGTCTGTTGTGTTACATCCATTGACTTCTCTGTGGGTATATGTGTCAGGCAACACTTGTCTGTGGTATGGGTGGCTCATACAATGTCCACTGGATGAGGTTGTAACTGTAGGGATACTGGCTGTTCAGTATGGTGTGCACCCTCTTATGTATCTTCATAGACATACCTCTGTGTGTGCCTGTGTGGTTACATATATATCTATACATATGTATATGTACATATGTATATGTATACATATATATATATATATATATATATATATATATATATATATATATATATATCATGCATATGAGTATCTGCATACATGTGTCTGGTATAGGCATCATAGGACCATTCATTGCTTGCACATTGTACATTCACTATGATAGCCCGACTGTACTGCATGATATGTTATCAATACCCACCTGACATAATAGAGGTGGGATGGCTTACTGTTAACATCTTGTGGCCATGTATTGTCAGGTCCTGGTTGTAGCATTTGCAACAGTCAGTATTGTATTGCAGGGGGTGATATCACTATGTGTGAATCATATGTTGCTCGAGCCCCCTCACCCCCATTAACGGTGCCTGTGGTCATATATGCCTTTGTTATGTTCTCTATAATATCTATTGATATATATCTGTAGACACACACACACACACACACACATATATATATATATATATATATATATATATATATATATATATATATATATATATATATATATATATATATATATATATATATATATATGTAGATATATATTTTTCTGAAACTATATACATATATATCAATATATGTATATACATATATATCGATATATATGAACATATATACATGCAAATGCCTACATTGACACATATATGTGTCTACACCTACATGTCTACATATGCACAGCAAGTTACATATGTATACGCAGATATATAGCTATGTAGGTATATACAGACATAGTTATATATATATGTTAGCAGATATATATATATATATATATATATATATATATATATATATATATATATACAGGTATATATGGCCATACATCTGTAGATAGCAATGACAGATTAACAAATGACACATATGTCTTCATGTTCCGTTAATGGGGTTGAGAGGCCTCACACACTATACATCTTGTACGAACAGGCAACCCCCCCAAGCCAAACACGTCCACCCTGCAATACACTACCAAGTGTTGCAGATCCCATAACCAGGACCTGAGACAACATGGGCACACGATGGGCAGTACTACATCCCACCTGTATGATGTCAGGCTGGTATTGGTAACATATCATGCAGTACAGTCTGGCTCCCATGGGAAATGTAATATGTGGAAGCCATCAACATCTGTAGGATACAGATACACAGACACAGATATGCAGATACAGGTATACATATGTATATATATATATATATATATATATATATATATATATATATATATATATATATGTGACTACACATACACACAGTTATATGTACAGCAAGATGCATAAGTAGAAGGTGGACACAATATGGAACCGACACTATGTCTATAGTTAACCCCTGAACAACTGGACACTGTATGGGCCACCCATACATATGACAATCATTACCTGCAACATATACCCACAGAGAGGTCATATTAAAAACACCACCCACAGGTTTGCAGACATGGAAACCTTTAATTGTGTACTATTATAGTTCTATATGCCATGCCATATAGCTGTTCAGACACTGACAACTATATAAACAGAGCAATGCAACTGTGAACCAGTTACAGTAATACAGTAGTCTGGAAAGGTTCACAACTGTTGCTGTCCAGGCCAAGCCATTCACATTGTACAATAGAGAAGACAAGCTGAGCCACAGGATACCAAACAATCAACAGTGTGTAATGCAGGCGTATAGTTCAGCAGCCTCTATCTACACACTGTACAAACTCAGTAGGTGGTAAAGACGTCATTTGACCACATGGGTTATAACTTCTACATAACATGGCATAACTGGCACCATTATGAGCTCACCAGCAAACAGAACTGTTTGTATGGCAGGGGGCAGTAGTCCTGCATTAACCAAATCCATGTCAGTAATGTATATATAGATGTATATTGTACTGTACAGCCAGATACCATAAGGCAGCTCAGCCCTGATACCCCCACATTTTGTAGCAGCCTGGGTCATTTATGGTGCTCCCCCCCTAGACTCAATAATACAGGGCCATATACCACTGTTACATACACTGGCCTCTGGAGTGCATAAGGGCACACATGTATTGTGTAGGTGATGCCCACACATATATGGTCCCAGCCCCACCGTATGTGTGGGGGATACAACAGCAGTGGACTGATGGCAGCAATGGCAGTGTGATATACTCACAGCCCGCTACAGAACAACCACCAACAGCATGACATATGTGCAAAGCTTGGTATGTAGGTGATGAATAGAAGCTGGAATACAAGCACATATGTGGACAACTGTTGCCATACACTAAGCAAGGTGCTGGTGTTACAGGATAGTCTGTAACATACCCTTAGTCAGGGAATTGAGGCTAGAAACAGACATGTGTGTAGCCATGTACCGATAACACTCAACACACACTGCCAGTGTAATATCTGACACAGGACCTGTGTGGTGGACAGACAAGACATGATAGGCATAGCTCTGGCCACCATGAGGATAGGCCCAGGGTTGTGTGCTATGCAGACAGACTGCATTCCAAGGTAAACTAGTATGTACACTCCTCACACCCTGTAACACCAGTACTATACAAAGCATAACACAACTCTACTCGCAGTCTGTCTGTAGTTCCTGATCCTCCTACAAATATGTGGCTGCCCTGAGTGTGCCAGTTCTCCTGTAAGGGGTATTGCTACCTGCTGTCAGTAGCACTGCAGCCCACACACAGGACAGATGTCCATCACACAGGAAATGTAAAGGGACCACGCACACATGATGTGGGGATTTATAGTAGGTGGTTGCCATGACAGTGTTAATTGGGAGTAGTACACATGTGTAATCATGTATATCTGGTTATCTGGATAAGTATATGTACATATATTTCCACCATATGTCCTGGACATGAAGTGTCGCCCAACCCCAGCCTGTATGATACCAACGTCATAGTAGAAGGGGATGTCAGGTATGTATAGCAGGTATACTAGCAGACTATTGCTACTGTCATTGGGATTGTCTTCACAGACATGGTGTGTGTGGGACATCACATCTGCTTATAACATGTGTGACATTGGCTACTGACAGGCATACTAAGGACATCATTGTACAGTACCACTGCACGTAATGCCACTGTGGACTGCAGCAAGATATTGGCCAATATATGTGGAAAGTCTGACACACTATGTACAGTCCAGAGGGAGACACATAAGCCCTTAGTGCTACACATGTGTACCATGCCTAACAATATGGATGTAGATGGCCATGTAGATGGGTATGACACATAACGACTGGTATATAATGTCCAACATAGGTTATGCATTCACACACCCCTGTCTGGCCTGACACATTATGACCATTGGTACAGGGGTGCCATGGCCACATACTACCCAATAGATATTGACATGCATTTGCATGGCATCCCACTGCCCTGTCTGACATGCAAGGAGGCCCAGAAGTGGTACATCTGGCAAATATCTGCACATGACATCCCACTGGGTAAGTACACTAAGCTGCTAGGCATGTAACAATGCACTGTGCAGGCTGCAAGCGGACTGGCTCAATACTGGCCTACATCTCCTATGGGGGAATGCACATATACCTGCATATAAAGCAGACTCAACAGGTATGTCACAGCACAGGGTAAGATACACCTGTGTGAAAGTGCATACCCACAACTAAAGTGAACACAGCCACAGCCACATATGGTTAGCTAGCATGATATTACAGTATATGGACACCATCCTCATATGTGCCACTCACAGACTATGGCTGTCTGTGGTATGGGACACGTGTGTGTATGGCCCTACAAACATGTACGCCAATACAGTACCATACAGTGGAGCAGCATGCAACATCTGATAGAATGGGAATTAGAACAATGACATCTACCACAGTCTGTACACAGGCTAAGGTACATATTAACAATACACACACTGTCGACATTCACAATAGGTACACAGACCTCAGTACTGTATGAACAGCCACAGAATGGTCAGGTAATGTCATGAAATGTAACCCCAGCTGTACATAACATGTGTAGCAGTCGGATATATCACTGGCTTGTTCTCAGATATGATAACACTAATTATGGTGTACAGCACATATGCACTACTTTATGCACGACATATGTACAAAGACTGACAAAGGTGTGGCTGGAAGCACATACACAGGGCCAATATTGACATGGTGCTGTGATAACCACATACATTTACTGTTGTTACAGGGTTTGTTGCAACATATGTCCTATGAGGGAAATGACGTCAGTGACTATCACGGCTTTCACCATCTATAGACTGCAGTCCTCACACTACCCTCTGCAGTCCACAGCTAGATACTCTTTGGGTGACACATGAAACCAAGGACACAACACTGCCCAGGCTGCAGATGACCCTGCAGATGGGGATTCCTCATAAACATGGAACTGACATGGCAGGTATTGAGACATGTATGACAGCCATATCCACACAAACACTGTTAAACCAGCATTACTCCAAACGCAGTATAGCAGCAATTACAGTCTGTAGTCAGGTCAGACACATTCTCCTCCTGTTTGTTGCACTGTTTCCACAGTGTATGTTGTTAGAGGTAAACAATGAACACACTGTTAGAGGTAAACCCCAATCAATCTGAGATGCTGTTTGCCACATGACAGATCTAGTTCCTGCTCACAGTGGATGAAAAGGGCCAACACCACCATGATGCTCCTAGATATTGGAGTGTGTTTCCATACAATTGGCTATGGGAATGTTACCACAGCTGTTTCACATGCCATCAGCTAGGGCAGGGCTGCAATTCATTCAGAGGCCATCAGCTGATTATGAGCATCACTTAAAATACACATGCTGCTGCCTAAGCAAAGCAGGTGTAGGTCTCCACATCCACCAGAGAGGGGGTGGGAGAGGCAGACAGAGGCAAAAACATGTCAGGGAGGGCTGGGAGGGTAAAACTGAAGCATGTTTGTGTCACACACCTACCAGCACAGGGTATCAAACCCCTGACAACTATGTAGTGTTATCACAGTTCGATGCAGTTATTGGATGTGCCACATGGGTTACCTTTTGTGGAGCACTCAGAACATATATGTGATGGTGAGTGACATCTGCAACAGGGATACAGTAGCCATATGGTAGGTGACATACATGTGCCTGTCTGCATGAACAGGTGGCAGTGTCAACACAGCCACACTCACAGGGACACACACACATTGACACACTTGGCAGGGCCAGGTGTACAACTTATCGGTAGTGTGATTGACACATCACATCAATGTGCAGGTATCACATGCACCACACAGATCATACGGGGGCTGCATGGGCAAACGGTATGGGGAGGTGTCTGACATCAGACAACATGCTGCAGTATGGGGGTTGTAGGAGTGTGGATGTGAACATACGCAGCATGAAACACACACACAAACACACAGGGTGCCAGTACTGACATACATGGGTGCATGTCTGCACAGGTGTGTGGTGTTCGACTGTGCCAGACAGCTGTCCAAGGCTAGGTGATGGGTGTCCCTTGGCATCAGGCCACATGACAATGCTCTGCATTGTGGCTCAGGGATGTAGTGTCTGCATTTGCCCACACAGGTAGGTATTGTATCACCCATCCGGTCACCTGGGTGACTATTGTGTGTGGTCAATGCTGTGCATCGCTTGCCATGTATGTGTTCCTTAGTCCATGACATGGACGGTGTCTGGGATGTGCACACCTCCTAGATGCATGTACAGTGACATGTGGAACTGTACTTGGGGTGTCTGACCCATATTGTGACACAGATTATCATCAGATGTGCCAGTCCTGCCCACCTGTGATTTACCCTGCACCTGCATTGAGAGCATGCTAACAGCATTCCCTGGTGTCAATGGCATCTGTCCATACAGGGCATGTTGTCAGGCATGGTATGTCCGTTGTGGGTCACATGTGATGGCACCACAGGTGGTGCAGGGGAACATGGGGGGTGCAGTCTCTGCACGTACATGCATATTGGACAGATGGACAGGATGACATGCCCTCTGTAGTCCACTGCTGTCATTCCATAGTTACTATCAGTGGCCAATATGCTGTGTACTACCCACATATTGGCTGTTACCAAGGCATGTGTGTGTGTGTATGACACATGGGTTGAGAGTGCGCTCTGGGGTTGCTAACTGTGATTGTCAGGCCTTGATGTCACATGTATGGTTATGGCTTTGCACCCCAGCCTCTCAGCCATTTCACATCTGTTATCCCTGTACGGTGGACATTGTAATATATAGTAGGGCCACCATATAAGAAATATGCAAAACCCGCTCCACATTGGCCACACAGTCACAACCACCTCTACACAAGACACGGGTTACAGACACACACACACCTGTCATGTTTTCGAGTAGAATCGCTACCTAACTAGTTTATTACAGTACAGTACTACACAGTTATAGTATGTGCCACGGATATTGTTGGAGTACTCATTCCACAATAGTGTATTTCACAATGACTGACATCAGCAGAATTGCCAAAGTAGGGCATTTTAAATTGACTGTGAGTGACTAGCCTACAATGCATTGCACCCTACAAAGGCAGTGAGACACACAAAACATCCACAACTGACATATGTAGGTATAGAACCCCTAACAGAGGTCTATATCACACTACAGCATGGAGCTGTTACAAATGCACCACAGTGATTACTAGACAGCCTCTTCCCCAAAGGTGTATTTCACAATGAATGACATCTGCAGAATTGCCAAAGTAGGGCATTTGAAATGTATTGCGAGCAACTAGCCTAAAATGCATTGCTCCCTACAGATAGTGACACACACAATACATACAGAACTGTCATGGGTGAGGATGGAACCTTACCATGGTTCTAATTCACACTACAGCAGTAAGCAGTTACAGGATGTGCTACAGAGCTTACTGGACTACAACCATCCCAGAGGTATATTTCTTGGTTGGTGATATCAGCAGCCTTGCCAAAGGTGGGTATATGAATTGTAAGGGGTGTGAGTACCCTAAAAGCATTGCTCTCTACACAGTCAGACATACACACAGTTGCCAGGTTTGGGTTAGAACTCCCTCCTAACTCCTTTATCATACTGTGGCTGTATGCAGTTATAGGGCATGCTATGGAGATTAATGAGCTACAACCATCCCAGATGTGTATTTCTAGGTGGGTGACATCAGCAGGCTTGTCAAAGGTGGGTATATGAATTGTAAGGGGTGTGAGTACCCTAAAAAGCATTGCTCTCTACATAGTCAGACATGCACACAAACACACACAGTTGCCAGGTCTGGGGTTAGAACTCTTACTTAACTAGTTTATCACACTACAGCAGTATGCAGTTATGGGATGCACTACAGAGAGATTACTGGGCTACAGTCTTCCCAGAGGTGTATTTCTAGGTGGGTGACATCAGCAGCATTGCCAAAGTTGGGTATGTGAATTGTAAGGGGTGTGAGTAGCCTAAAAGGCATAGTTCTCTATACAGTCAGTGACAGACAGACTCACACACCCACAGTTGTCAAGCCTAGGGTTTGACCTCCTACCTAACTAGTTTATCACACTACAGCAGTACGCAGTTACAGGATGCACTATGAAGATTACTGGGCTACAGCCTTCCCAGAGGAGTATTTCTAGGTGGATGATATCAACAGCCTTGCCAAAGTTGGGTATGTGAATCATAAGGGGTGTGAATACCCTAAAAAGCATTGCTCTCTACACAGTCAGACATGCACACAAACACACACATACTTGTCAGGTTTGGGGTTGGAACTCCTACCTAACTAGTTTATCACACTACAGTGGTATGCAGTTATGGGATGCGCTGCAGAGATTACTGGGCTACAGCTTTCCCAGAGGTGTATTTCTAGGAGGGTGAAATCAGCAGCCTTGCCAAAGTTGGGTATGTGAATGATAAGGGGTGTTTGTACCCTAAAAAGCATTGCTCTCTAAACAGTCAGACATGAACCCAAACACATACAGTTGGCAAGTCTGGGGTTAGAACTCCCACCAAACTCCTTTATCACACTATGGCCGTACGCAGTTACAGGACATGCTACAAAGATTAGTGGGTTGCAACTGTCCCAGAGGTGTATTTCTAGGTGGGTGAAATCAGCAGCCTTGTCAAAGGTGGGTATATGAATTGTAAGGGGTGTGAGTACCCTAAAAAGCATTGCTCTCTACACAGTCTGACATGCACACACACAGTTGCCAGGTCGGGGGTTAGAACTCCCACCTAACTCCTTTATCACACTACAGCAGTACACAGTTACAGGATGTGCTATGGAGATTACTGGACTACAGCCTTCCCAGAGGAGTATTTCTAGGTGGGTCACATCAGCAGCCCTGCCAAAGGTGGGTATATGAATTGTAAGGAGTGTGAGTAGCCTAAAAGGCATTGCTCTCTACACAGTCAGAGATAGACAGACACACACAAACACACACTCACAGTTGCCAGGTCTGGGATTAGAACTCCTACCTAACTAGTTTATCACACTACAGCAGTACACAGTTATGGGACACGCCACAGAGATTACTGGGCTACAGCTCTCCCAAAGGTGTATTTCACATTGGATGACCTCAGTAGGCTTGTCATAGTAGCACTATGGGGTGGGTGGTGTGTGCATGGGCCATAACCCATTCATGTAGGGATGACACGCCCCATGTGGCCACACACGGGGTCATATGTCACAGGTATGTGTATATAGCCACTAGATGACTACATCCTTGTACAGTCATGTTGCACAGCTGGCACGTGCACCACATAGTCTGTGGTGTTGACAGGTAATGGTCGCTAGTATCTGCAGTGAGTGACATCTGCACCTAATGTGTTTGGGGCCCTTTGGCTGTGCTGGGTGGGAGAGGCCTGGATGGTTCCTTGTCACAGTCACCCTCTTCTACACATCTATGTCCATCTATCTTTGGCTTATTATAGTGTGTTGTCCTTACGTATACGTCTGTATTCCTATCCACTGTGTGTGCAAGGCATAAGTGGTGCATACTGACATGTGTCTGCACTAACAATTGCAACTGCCGGATATGTCAGGTTCACTGGTGTTTGTAGACATGGCCTTCATGTGTTTAAGTGTGTGACCATGCCCAGTATGACCTTTCAGTATGTTGATGACTGACATTGCCTTCATAAGTGTGTGAGCATGCCCAGTAAGGCCATCTGTATTGCATGTGTGGATCATGTCCAGGTAGTTTGTACTACAGTGCTGACCTTTGTGTTGTACACCAACAGGTAGCATGCTGTGTCTGCAGGGTATCCATTGATCATTTGGCATTGACTGTTGCAACATGTATGCATAGCGGGGGGAACACCTGACTATTTCTATGTTTCTACACAGGATTGGGGGAGGGCGCACCTGACTGTTACTATATTTCTATGTAGGATGAGGGGGCACACCTGACACTTGTACACATTTGCTAGGACTGTACTGGTATGTCATGTACTCCATTTCAGTCAGTAGTCTTACCTATTGTGCTGGCTTGGCCATACCAGTGTACTACAGTTCTTATCTTTTGATTACCTACATATTAGTTTCTGACTTCTTAGTCTTCACATCTGACTTCCCACTACCTGGCCTGCTGTAGTCTGTCTGTGTAGGCCTGGGGGGGTGTTTACCCATAGCCCTCATTCAGAGGCCATAGTACAGCATTTGTTTGTGTTTGTTTATACCTGTCCTGCTGGCCGTGACTGTTGTTGGGTATGTGCCCCCCTTCCTGACTGGCATGTGTGAGTCCCTTATCTTGTGGGTGTCCCAGTATTGAGGGTTGTGCTGCAGGGCTGCCTATGTTGGATGCACATAGTACACTCCATACGCATGATTAGGCGCAGGTAGTGTAATGTTTGGCATCCCTTTTACTGTATGTGAGAGTCAGAGAGAGGTGCTATTCCCTGGGTCCCTCTCATATCAGAGTATGTGCTATGCATTGCCTCTTTGCTAGGGCCAGAGCATACTGGGCATGCCTCCTTCTGCCTACTGGGGCAGGTTCAGGTTGTTCCTCCTCCGAGTCACTCTGTGCCTGTGCAGGCCTTGGCATTGGTGGGGGGCTGTGTGGCCCTGCCCCATGCTGCTCCTGCTGCAGCTGTTTCTGCAGGATCATATTGTGTAGCATGGCACATACAAGGATGATTTGGGTACATGTAGTTGGTGAGTACTGCAAGGCTCCACCGGATGTGTCCAGGCACTGGAACCGTGACTTGATCATTCCAAACCCACTCGCTATTATGATTCTTGTTTGTGCATGTGCCTCATTATAGAGTTCTTGTTCGGATGTGTGTGCATTTCTGATGAGTGTCATCAGCCACGGCTCCAGTGCGTAACAAGCATCCCCCACTAGGTGACCGTGTGGGATGCCCCCATTGGCAAATTTCTGGTACAGCTGCTTCAGATGCCAGATGTGGGAATCGTGATAGCTTCCAGGGCAGCCAGCACACATGTTCAGTATTATGCCCTGGGCATCACACATGACCTGGCAGTTGATGGAGAAGAAGCCCTTGCGGTTGATGTAGACCCTAGCCTGCTCACCGGGTGATGCTTTGATGCGTATGTGCATGCAGTCTATTGCACCCACTACCTCAGGGTATTCTATTTGTTGGAAGAGACGCATATTGCTGGCCAATGCCTCACGGGTGATGGGGAAATATATGTGCTCACCAACATGTGCTGACATGGCATCCAGGAACTGGTGGAGTACCTTGGATGCTGATGCCTGTGAAATCCCCATCATATTGCCAGTTGGTCTTTGGAAGGTACCTGTAGCTAGTATTCTTTGGCCTACACATACCTTGGTATCCACTGGGATGGGTTCCCCTCTGTTAGTTCTGTGTGTCAGATGTGGCTGGCACAGCTCAACGATTTGCTATAGTAGGTCCCTGTCCACCCTATAGCATTCCACTATCTCCAGCTCATGTAGCCCTTTGTAGGTTACCCTGGGTCTGTACACTCTTCTCCGTCTCCTCACTATGGGTTGGTCGGCTGCATTCACATCCTCACCACCCTCAGCCTCTTCCACAAGTTGTATGAAAGCTATTGCAGCCCCTAACATTTTGCTGTTGTGAGTGTTAAAAGTTCCTGGCTTGTTTACACCGGTGGTGTAGGGTGTGGGAAAAAACATAGGGGTAGGTGTTTGCATAGTTTATAGTAGTCTTCTGGGCTGGGCTGGTCTGCTGCCTTTGTAATTGGATGGTTCTGATACGTTTCAACTGGCAGCTAACCTAGTATCCCTTGATTACCTTCCTACTGCTGTTTTCCCTTCCCATTGCCCTTCTGTTTCAGCCCATGGGTGCGCCGCGCAATCAGGGTATTCCAATGTGCACACTGCTGCTATTTCCTGGTTTAACTTCCTTTATCTTCCTGTAGATCCCAGTGCGTGGCGCGCACCCGCTTACACTTTGTCAAAAGTGCTAGGCAGGTTTAAACACACCCCCTAGCTTAGCTGTGCTAAGATAGGAGCAACCTCGAGCCACAGGGCTCCAATCCACTTACAGTATGCCTGACACATGCACCCATGATGTCACCTACCTCCTAGTCTTGCACTCGGCTATTCATACTCTTACTCGGCTATTCATACTCTTAAACTGTTGGGACCTGGCTCACATGCTGGAGAAAACTGGGATTCACTATCCTTACCTTCATTTGCATAGGATTGCCTGCTAATACATAGTTACATGTGTCACACTGAGCCTCCCCCTACCAATAGCTACCACTATTCACTGGCCAGGTTGTCTTTTGCCTGCCATTGACTTGTATGGCAGAATATTGATTTTAGTAAGAATGCTTGTTTGAGGTTTATTTTCTTATTTTCTCACCGATCACGTTTGTGCGCCGCTGCCCTATGCTTCAACAGCCGTGATCAGCAGTAATAAAATAAAAGTTGTATTTTGTACATTTTGCATTGTTTGCAATGCCAATGGCCTTATATTTGGTAATTGGCATGCTTCCTCAATGATATGCAGCCTTTATTTGGAGCTGTTATGTCCCCGTTTTGGATTTTGCAGAACCGTATTCGGTTACTAACCGAGTACATTTCTGTATATTATGCTAGTCCTGCACACCCTGATTCCAGCTTCCTGGATAGCAGATTTACCTCATTTGCATGGTTTTCACCTGCAAATGGGGTAATTTGCATATGGGGGTTGGGCACGTGCAGCACTATTACTAGAGCGCTCTCGCACATCAAACGAGCAAGTACGTGGATCGCTCGGCCACCATATTCCCAACATTACCCCTTACACTGATCATGCATGCCGTGCAAGCTTTTGAGAACCTGGGGATGTGTTTTTTTTAAGATATTCTGGGGTAATAGGTTCCACTGTTTGGCTACTTTGAAGGAGAAAAGAGAGTCACCGAAGTAATTATGGGACTTTGTAAACTTGAGTATAAGTTTATCGGATGATCTAAGGGTCCTGGGGTTGGTATTTAGTTGCACTAGGTTGGAAAGTGCAGGGCAGTTTTCAGGTTTGTGGAAAATACAGTGGGCAGTGGTGAGGTGATTGAGTATATATATATATATATATATATATATATATATATATATATATATATATATATATATATAATATGGATCTATGTCAGAAGCTCGAGTTTTCAGAAACTATAAATTCATATTGTCAGGATGATATGATCGAGTTTCCAAAAATTCGAACTTCAAAAACATCAAAAATATATGCTTTTTTACATTTTTGTAGAGGGGCAAGCCCATCTGCACCCTCGCACTCCCTGCATGTTCTGTATACAAACTCTGAGATCACACTACAGTGGGGAAAAGAGTAAATTCCTCGATCCATACTGTACCGTGATCTCCATTCAAAATATTCGATTTTTCCGAAACTTGATCATATCTTCTCAACAATGTCAATTTTGAGTTTCTGAAAACTTGAGCTTCTGACATAGAACTATATACACATACACACACACACACGCGCGCGCGCGCGTGTGTGTGTCTGTGTTTGTGTTTGTGTGTATGGAAATCTATGTTGGAACTTTAGTTTAATGTTCATAATATCAACATTTACAACATCAACCCTAAAAGATTGAAATGACACAACATTGATGTGCAGTAACATCAAACTGCAAAAGATCATGTATACCAACTCTGAGATTACACTACAGTTGCCAGCCAGAAATGGGCAAAACCCCTAAACACAGCTGTACTGTGATCTCACAAAATCATCCACTTGCACTGTGTATTCTTTTGCAGTTTAGTGTTACAGCTCTTCGATGTTGCTGTTTCGAGCTTCTGGAATCAATGTAAATGCTGATGTTATGAACATTTGACATTCTAACAGGGTCCCCTGTATATAAATATATATATATATATATATATATATATATATATATATATATATAGATAGATAGATATAGATATATAAATATATATATATATATATATATATATATATATATATATATATATATATATATAAACTTTGAAATACACTTATCTATTCATAAAGCACCATCTCTTCTGAATACACCCCCTTATACCTTTTTGCTTATAGACTACATCAACCGTTTCTTACTGGTTATGTAAAAACCCACTCATCTGCAATTAGTGCCACGTCACAATTTGACAAACACAATACATTTCTCTTCGAACAGTAAAATCACAGACCCTCTCCACAGGTTAGAATGACTAATACCGAGGAGTGTCCAAATCCTAAGCAGTTATGGTAAACCTCTGAGAATGGATCTTGCATGTTTTCTCTTAATAGATGGTCACCACCCTGAGAGACTGCAGTCATGGGAGTGTTTACTCCACAGGTCTCACCACAGTATCTCTCAATGGAGCCACCATGAACTAGATATCAAGTTAGAGGAATATCTTAGACAAGTCTACCACTCACTAGAGAAAGCTTCTCAGTAATTATGTTGGCATTAATGCTTCTGTTTTCCCCTGGTGAGACAAGAATCACACTGACATTATTTCCTAGATTTCATAGAGACTATTGATCACTGGAAAGGCTGATAACTGCTTCCTGTCAGCCAGCTTGGAATTAGTGCTACTGTTTTGCTCCTGGTGAGAGAAGGAGCAGGGAGCCATTGATTCCTGACTCTCTGATTCTCTGATTGGGTAGAGCATGTGTGTGTGCGTGTGTGTGTGTTTGTGTGTGTGTGTGTGTGTGTGTGTGTGTGTGTGTGTGTGTGTGTGTGTGTGTGTGTGTGTGTGTGTGTGTGTGTGTGTGTGTGTGTGTGTGTATGTGTGTATGCTGTTTGAAGGGACAGGTATATCTTGCTGAGGATACTGCTAAGGTTCATAGGTAATTACTAGGCTAGCTGCCCTTGCAGGCAATTTTAAGCCTAACCAGATTCCATTTTTACGATAATTACATATTACCACTAATAAGAACAACTGGGATCATACCATAGATAATTTTAGGGGACCTGTGCATGGTGTGATGCATTTAGGAGTGTTCACTGTCCATTAGTAGTACAGGGGGCAGTCCTGTGGTAAAGTTTCTGTTTCCCATGCATAAATCAAAGTTGCACTTGATTATGGACAGGAATGAATTTTATTTTATGTGGATGGGGTGTCTGTCCCATAGCAGCAGTATCCTCTGTGAGATATACTTGCTGCCCAAACTCTTCTGTTAATGTTTCAGAAGAGGTTAAGATCTCTAAACCAAGTATTTCTGAAGCCATTGGACTCACTGATGTGCATTAAATCCATAATGAGTTGGAGGATGCCTTGTATGCCAGACACTGGTCAGCTATTATCAGTTTGTAGGATACACAGTATGGTGACAGGGCTTTGAGTTAGTCCATGTATGACATGTTTAAGCATTGTATCCTTTTAGTAAGGTATGTCTGTGGGCATTCCAGTTGTTGCTTGTGTCTGGACAGATACATGTCAAAGGTGTTATTATATTCAATGACTGGCCTAATGAGGGCTGAGTAAAGGGGGACAATGACATCCTTACATCTAGCCACTATCCCTTTGTTTATAAGCTATGCAATATAGAAGGACTTTCTTATAACAATGAACACATGGTGGTCAAAAGTTAGGTCACTGAGCAAATAAGTTCCCATATACCGAACAACAGGGTCAACTCTTTGGGATGTATTATCAATGAGGTAGTTCTCTGGGGTAGGTGGCTTCCCAAAGGAGAAAGTAATGCATTTTTTGTCATTTACTTTCAGTCTATGATTTTCGCGGGTCTATATTAGATTTTCAAAAATTTCGTAGAGCAAATCACTATAGGTCGACACCTAGTGATCAATCTACGAAATAATCAAAAATCTAAAAAAATAAATAAATAAAAACACAGAAACATAACGTAAAGGGTGTAGGCAGGGGGTCAAGCCCCCCTGCACACCCCATGTGGGGGGCTGAGCCCCACACAGCCCCCACTACTTAAATATACCAACTTTGAGATCACGCTACAGTGTAGGAAATGGAAATCTTCCATTTCCGCACTGTATTGCATTGAAGTGCAATCTCAGAGTTGGTATATTTAAGTAGTGGGGGGTGTGGGGGCGCAGCCCCCCCACATGGTAGGTAGAGTGGGGCTTACCCCCATGCCTACATCCTTTACTTTATGTTTCTGCATTTTTATTTTTTTTTTTTTTTTAGATTTTTGATTATTTCGTCGATCGATCGATAGGTGTCGACCTTTACTGATTTGCTCTACGAAATTTTCGAAAATCTAATATAGACCCGATTTTTGCACCAGTTATTTATTTGGGACAAACCTTCCTTCAGGATGGCTAAATCCTTTGGGTCTTCAGTGACTGCTCCTAGCTTGCAGTCATCTTTAAACTTAGTCAGACAGAGCCCTGTGTAATGGCTTTTACTTCAGAAAAGTAGATGCTAAACAGGAGAGGTCCCAGCACACTATGCTGTAGGAATCCACTGGTGACTGGTCTGTTTGTGGAGGCAACTTCCCCTATTTTGATGATCTGCATCCTGTCTTTGAGCTAGTTGGCAATCCAGCAGGTGACATAGGGGCTTATTTCTAGCTTATTTAAGTTTCTGCTATGGTTGAATGGTGAACTGTGTCAAAAGCTTTAACCAGGTTGAGGTACATAGTATGTACCATTTTCCTTTGTCCATTGTTTTGGTAATCTTTTCAAAAAAATCCACCAAACTGAGTAAGCATTATCTGCCTTTGATTAATCCAAACTGAGACGGGTCCAGTGTTCAGAGATTCCTTATGTTCTGATTGATTAGGTCCATGATAAGGCTTTCTATTCTTTACATATGAGGCTGGCCAGACCTCTGGGTCTATAACTGCCTGAGTCTGTGAAAGGTCCTCTCTTATGCAGTGGAATGACTGAAGCTGTTCTTCATTTGTTTTGTACAAAACCTGCATGGAGGCTGAGATTGAACAGTATTGTTAGGGGTGTGGCTAAATCATGCTTCATGCTATTTAAGATGCATCCAGGGATATTGTCAGGACATATCAATGTAGTATTTTTAACTTTTGATAGCACTTTTAGGACATGTTCTTGTGTGATAGCTGGAAGAAAGAGTTTCGGGTATATCTTGAGGGAACATAGGGAGGGGAGAAAAGATTAAAGTTCGAGTTAAAATTGACAGCCAGTGTCAGTGAAGGTAACATTGATCACAGTCAGCACAGTGCATTTCTGCATTGTGCTTTTGAGATTACAAACCTAACTAAACATGCCTTGTGATTATCTTTGGTTTGGGTAGCTACTTTAGACTCAAACTTGGCTTTGGGTGTATTTTATTAAGCTTCTGAGCTGTTTTCTCATTTCAATGACAAGAGATCTAACATTCTGGGAATTACTCTTCTTACTTTTGGTCAAAATCCTTTTCCTTTTATTATCAAGCTTTTGCTGATATGGCTCCACCATGTGGGTTTGTTTCTGGGGTTTGCCCTGCACTTGTTCCTATGGGTACAACTGCATCAGTGCTGCTGTTTACATGCTAGTATAGTGCAGTGGTGTATGTTTCTGCATTTCAGTGGAGTTAACCGGAGTTAAAGTTAACTTTATGTTTGGACTGGGCATAAAGTAACAAGACAAGTCTTGTGGGAGTGGAAGCTTATTTTGCGCACTTTTAATCTGGGTGGCTCATTAGTGTTGATATGTATGACATGTGAGAGAATCATACCTGTAATCATTTTTCACTGAGAAGTGCATGCTTGCCTCAGTGTAGACTTTGTGTGGACAAAGTGAGTGTGGACTCTACTGAAAGCCTTTGCCAGTGATGTGGAATATAGGAAGCATTTTAGTCTGAGAAACGCTAGCAGTCCTATTTAAAATTTACTTGATTTTCTCTCTCTATGTAATTGTATTGATAGATGTTTTAGAGGAGTTAAACTGAAAGACACTCCTGCCAGGCAAGCACTAACTTATTATGTGCACAGTTGGTATGCAGACAAAATATGCTTATTTTTAAAGTATTGAAAAATATACAAAGCTGAAAAATATATAAAACAAAAGTGTAGAAAAACAGTCCCACTAAGAAAGGACACGTAAGTTAGATAAGCCTGTTTATTTTCAGGAAATTCTTGTGTCTCAAAGTACCAAGATATCTCCAGTTTAATGTCAACATGCTCAAAGTGGTATGAAGAAGCTTCTAAATGATTCCAAGTCAGTCATCAGGTGACTATGAAATTGCAATGGATGTTCTTAAGGGAAAAGAAAGGCATGCCAGTAAAAGTGAAAATAAATACATAAATAAATAAAAAAAGAGGATTTAAAAGAAATCCGTACTCATGATCAAAGAACAAAAACTGAGGAATCCATAACTCCTTTTTATTCTTAGATTGCAATTTCAGTATAAAAAGCACAGTATACAAAAATAAGTGCAGGAAAGGGAACAAAAGGAACACCTAAGGATCTTGATTTCATTTTACTAACAACTATGAGATCATCTCATATCTACACTCTAGTGGCAGAACACAGGAATTCCAACTTTACAGAGCTGTGTGAGAAGTTCTCACCTCTCCTGTACTCCAATGGCTTCCTATAACCTCTGTAGATAGAGATTCGGAGTTAGCGGAAGCAGAGGACAGTACATGAAATTTAGCTCCACTACAGCAGGAATAAACTGACATATTTCTTCAAGAACAGGACAGAAACAGAAGAAAAACTGGTTAGATAGATGGCAGAGATGGAGAAAACAATGGCCGTAGCTTTAGATAAAGTGATATAAAAATTAGATCAGATAAAAAACCTGACTCAAGCACTAAGGGCTCTAGCGTATAGTAAAGATGAAGTGAAGCCTAAGACATCAAATGAGGCTGATCGTACATGACTTACTAACTGTACAGGTGGAAAAATAAAAGGAGATAATAGTTAGAAGAATTAATCCTCTTTCTAAGTGAAATGTTGAACTGTGAAATGTATCCAAGACGAGTATGCTAGTCTTATTCACCTACAGACTTAGGAATTTAATGAAAGCAATTCCAGAGAAAAGAGAAGATCCTGAAAAGTTCAAAGAAGAATTTGAGACTAAAATCTTGATACTATAATAAAGTGTTATGCAGTTTTCAATAATTTTATTGCAGAAAATATTAAGAATTAGTTTTCACAAAAAGGAAGGTTGGCCAAAGGCAGACACTGGCAAAGAAAAAGAAAAGGACACTGGACTTGATCAAAGACATTTAGATGGACAAGGTTAATTGAACAACATTACATGGCTGTAAACAAAATAAGGAAGAGAGCACCACAGATTACTTGAACAGATTAATGACAGATAGTGGGAATGCTGCTGCAATGACTCTGCAGGCCATTTCTGATGCTTTTGTTAAGAGACTTCTACATAAAACTAAAGAACATTTCTTGTAAGTAGTAGTGGGCTGGGAAGGTAAAGATTTTGAGGATGCGATGGCAACCACTTTGTGAATTTGATAGGAAGAAGGATGCTAGTAGCCATTAAAA
The DNA here is from genome assembly GCF_019279795.1 of Protopterus annectens. Lineage (NCBI taxonomy): Eukaryota > Metazoa > Chordata > Ceratodontiformes > Protopteridae > Protopterus > Protopterus annectens. Next base: position 1,138,449,307 of record NC_056744.1, read on the forward strand.
TAAATATAATAATGCTAAAAACTTAACATTTTCCTGTAAAAAAAGTAAAAACAAAATGAAAACTCCAGCAAAGCTAGAACTTCCACTGAGTGACCTCCCAAACCTCTTGTATCAGAAGCACATGGGATATATGCAAATGACCCTTATGAACATCAGGTGTTTCAGCTAATTGGCGATTCTTAATGCCCATGACTTGTTTTGTTGTTTTAATGGGCAATTTCAGGCCAATAAAGCCAAACCCCACTAGCTGTGGATATGCATATTTCGGCCTTATTATGACCTCGTCAGCACAGCACAAGCAGAGTGTTTGACTAAGCATAAGAAACATGGGGCTGTTATACCCAGCTGATGTCCATTATCATTAGGGTCACTGCAAAAATATCCCAAACAACAAACTAAAACAATAAGTGAGAAGGTCACTGAAAAACCAATCAGGAAAAACAAAATGAAAACTCCAGCAAAGCTAGAACTTCCACTGAGTAACCTCCCAAACCTCTTGTATCAGAGGCACAACTCTAATTCAACCATAGCTACCATACAAGTATATTATAGCTGGCATTTTTTTGTGCAAGATGGGTTATCTGGTTACTGTAAACACAGAAAAAGGGAGACTTGCACAAAAAAAAGTATCATTAGCCCCTCCTGAGAAATACTACTTATGCTCATCCAAAATTATGTAGGCCAAGTTACTGTTGATAAAATTCCACTTGAAGGAACTGGGTTGACAGTGAGGTGAGAGTTTATTTATTTATTTATTTATTTATTTATTTATTTACTGACATTTGTTAACCGGGTTGGTCCAGCTGGACTTGTGACCCATTTTCAGTGAAGACCTAAGGAGAAAAGCTCTATACACAAACAGTTTACAAATAAAATAATTGAATCAACAGTATGATAAAATCAGTTATACAAGAGTGTTAGAAACACAATACAGAAATGCAAGCACATAGAATACACATATCATATTTTTACAAAGTAACACTACATATATATTTACATATTTACAAATAGAGTTTAGTCCAACAGTATTGATTGTAGAGTTAAAAGTAACTACAATGGGGGTGTACTTAGTTGAATGGGGAGGGACTGATAAAGGTAATATAAGTAGGGTGAAGGGAACTTAAGTTGGGGCTTGACAAGGACAAATTTTGGAGATGAAGAGATGAAGTTTGAGTTTTTCTTTAAAGTGGGATGGGTGAATAATGGAACAAATGTCTCTTGAAAGTTTGTTACAAGCTTGGGTGACAGAGTGTAGGAGTTTGCCTGCTGTTTTTTAGTTGGTAGATGTGTAGAAGTAGCTGATTAGTGGTACGGAGAGTCCAAGTAGAAATATAGATAGAGATGAAAGAAGAAAGAGCAGGGCAGGAAGAAGGTTTGTAATGAACGAAGTGTAACATTTGGAGTTGTGACAGCAGGCTCAGATGGGGGAATTCTAGCCAGTGGAGAGAATTTAGGGCTAGACAGTGATGTGCATTGTATGGAGAATTTGTGATAAATCTTGCTATCTTGTGGTAGGTTTGCTGGAGTTTGTTTAAGGTAGTAGTTTGAATGTTGGTGAGCGCAGGGCAGCATATAGGAGGGAGGGGAGAAGTGCTTGTGCTAGGGAGAGCCTGGCATTTGCAGTTAGAAATTTTTTGTGGCGATACAATAAACCAAGTTTTTGGTGTGTCTTTTTTAAACATTGGAGGATGTGCAAGCTGAATTTGAGTTCATCATCAATGATGACCCCAAGGAGTTTAGGGTGGGCTTCAAGTTGGGTAACAGTGTTGTTAGATGAAGTAATACCACAGGCTGATTTGTGGCGAGTGAGAGATTTGGGCAGAAATAGTAAGAGTCTGGTCTTTTTGGGGTTAAGGATGAGTAAATTACAAGATAACCACTGTTCTGTGGATAGGAAGGTTTGTTGAGTAAGGGTGTGGAGTTCAGACATACTGTCTGAGATAGAGATTAGAGTTGAGTCGTCAGCATATTGGATGAGGGAGGATTGTTTACAGGATGTGTAGAAATCGTTGGTAAAGATATTAAATAGGAGGGGACCCAGGATGGAACCTTGTGGTACCCCAGTAGGAATGGGTATTAATGGTGAAGAGGAGGAAAGCCATTTGACAGATTGTTGCCTGCAGGATAAGTAACTAGAGAACCAGGCCAGGAAGAAAGATGATAGATTGAGATTTGCGAGTTTTGTTAGCAGTAGGGGTGAGAGACTGTATCAAAAGCTTTGGAAAGGTCAAGAAAGAGACAAAATATGAGTTTATTTATTTATTTATTATTTATTTTATTTTTCATTTGTTAACCGGGGGTGTCTGACTGAGCCGAAAAGGCCCTTTTTCAGCAGAGGCCTGGGGAGAAAAGCTCCACAAAGAAAAATTACAGACACATTTAGTTATTTAGACATAATCAGTATACACACAAATTACAAGAGACATGTTTTTACAGTGGTATGCGGCACAAACAGTTACAGTGGAGAGAACAATCAAAAAAGATATTAATTTTAAAAATAAAGGTAAGTAATAGATTTGTGGTGTACAGCTGAACTTTGGAATGTAGGTAGAATACATACATAGTACACAGGTACAGTACATACATTGTAGATTAGCCAGTGTTTGTGAGTAAGATTGAAAAACTATTATAAATTGCTCTAGATTTAGTATGCATATGTTATCCGCTTTCACTAGCCTGGGGAGCAATCATGGCACTGCCAACTTTGCTTGAGATGTTGCCTGATGAGGTCTTTAAAGGAGGCTTTGGATGATGTGTTTTGAATGTTAGTAGGGACAGAGTTCCATTTTTAGCCACCGAACTACTATATAGTGCATCTCCAAAGCTATTGTAGCTGTTGGTGACTTCTAGTAGTAGTTTGCTTGATGATCTAAGAGGCCTTTTGGCTGAGTGATGTTGTACTAGGTTTTGAGGGCAGGACACTTATTGGGGAGGTAATAGATAGAATGACAGAGGCAGAGCTGATTGTAGGTTAGGAGGTTGGGCAGTTCAAGCCAGTGGAGCTGTCTCAAAGCAGTACAGTGATGAGTTCTATATGAGCAATTTGCAGCAAAACGGGCAATTCTGTTATAGCAAGCTTCCATTTTGCTTAGTTCAGTTTTGTTGAGATTAGTCAGAATGGGAGATGCATAGAGTAGGGTGGATAGAAGTTGGGAGCGAGCAATGGCTGATCTTGTGTTGTTGGTAAGAAATGGTTTGATACGGTAGAGTGACCCCAGTTTGGCATGTACTTTTTTAATAGTTAAGTTCAGATGACTATCAAATTTTAGGTGGGAGTCTATGGTTATTCCCAATAGCTTAGCCTGTGCCAGTGGAGCAATTGGAGTAGCATTTCTGGAGTAGATAGTGAATTGACTGTTAGTGTTTTTGTTAGAACTGGTTATAATCATAAGCTGAGTTTTCTTTGGATTGAGGATAAGTTGGGCTTTGGTAAGGTAGTTTTCAACGTCAGAGAATGCAAGTTGAGTTGTTTGCAGGAGGGTGGGAATGTTTTGTGCAGCACAGATTAAGGTAATGTCATCTGCATACTGAATTATAGATGCATGCTGTGTGGAGGTGTGGAGGTCATTTGTGAAGACTGTGAATAGTAGTGGTCCTATGATAGAACCCTGTGGGACTCCTATAGTTATGGGCAGCTGAGGAGAGAGAGAATTTTCCCATTTCACAGCTTGGTACCTGTCAGTTAAGTAGCTTTGGAACCAGGTAAGAGTGGAATTAGATAGATGATATTGGTTTAGTTTGTTTAGCAGGATTTGGTGTGAGACTGTGTCAAATGCTTTGGACATATCCAAAAAGAGTTGACACTTGCAGGCCTTCATTTTTGAGATGGTTTACTGTGTCTGTGAAGCAGAGGAGAGCTGTAGTGGTACTATGGGCAGGTCTGAAACCATGCTGAGTAGGTGACAGGATGTTGCAGTCTAGGAGATAGTTTAGCATCTGGGTATGGATGCATTTTCTAGGATTTTGGCCAGGGGGAGAGTAAAGCAATGGGTCTGTAGTTATTAAGTTCAGTGGAGGTCCTGCCTTTATGTATGGGTGTAACATAGGATATTTTCCAGAGTTTGGGCACATAGTTTTCAACAATTGATCTGTTTATGAGAGTGGAGACTGGGATAGCAATAGCATCTGCTGTGAGTTTCAGGAAATAGCTGGGGAGTAGGTCGGCTGCTGTTGATGAGGTTTTTAGTTTGGAGAGCATGCTTTTGATTGAAGTGGTGGAAACTGTTTTGAGGGTAAAGCTTGTATTAGTGTTATTTGTGTTGGGGGATAGTGAGGAAGGAACTGTCCTGTGATACTAAGGATAGAATTGAGTTCACAAAGTGGGAGTTGAATTGTGTTTCGATGGGAACTTTAGTGTCAGGGGTGGTTGGTTTGGGGTAGCCTTTTGGGTGGATTTTAGTAGCTGGTTTACATTTTGCCAAAATTTGTGCGGGTTGTGTTGGTATTTAGTTTGTAATGTTGTGTAATAGGATTTTTTATCAAGCCTAATGCATTTTTTGCACAGTTGCGCAGTTCTTGGTACTTAGTTAGGCTTTGTGTTTCTTTGTTTTTTTGATAGTAATGCCAGGCAGTGTCTCTGGACTTGAGGATTTGTTTGGTTTCTTTACTGAGCCAGGGGTTTGTAGAGGTTCTAACCTTGATTTTGCGCAATGGAGCGACAGTGTCTAGGTGTTGTAGAAATGTTTTGTTGAAATATGCTACAGCCTGGTCAAGTGGGAGGATTTTTAGGGGGGTCCAGTCACAGTTACACAGTAAAGTGTTGAGGACCTCAGGAGAGAATTTTTTTGTGTTTCTAGTGGATATATAGTTAGTGGTTTTGCATATGCTTGTTCTACTATGTATAAAGTATATTATGTTGTGGTCACTTAAGGTGTCTGGGAGACTGCCTGTGTGAGGGTACAATGTGGGGTTGCTAGTTAGGACCCAGTCAAGGATGGATTCCCTTTTAGATTTTTATCACACCTAGTTGGAATTTGGACTAGCTGCTGGTAGCCATGGAGATTTATTAGATTACTTGGTGGTTCTGATATACAGGTGAACCAATCTAGGTTGAAGTCCCCAGAATAAGGGTTTCTTGTGAGTATGTGGAAGAACACCAGGATAAGAAGTCTTCAAGGCTAGCAGGTGTATTACCAGGTGGAATATAGATCACAATTGTGGTGATGACCTTTTTAGGGTGAAGTTGAAGTTGTGAGATAAGTATGTCCCAATTATTGGGGGAGGGGTAGGAGTTTGGTAATTGATGGACAGTTAAGTCGGACTTGTAGAGTAAGGCAGTTCCACCCCCTTTACGAAGTGGTCTGTCTTGTCTAATGATATTGTAGCTGGTAGGGAGAACTTCTGAGTTAGCTATGTTTTATTTAGCCAGGTTTCTGTTAAAGCAACTATGTCTGGGGAGTAGTGTGCTATTGTGGCCTGGAGTTCAGGTATTTTATTTTGATACTTCTAATATTAATATTTAGCATTAAAAGATGGTTGGTTTTGCTGCTGTTGTTGATTTGCCCAGGGACGAAGAACGTGGGGTGTTATGTTCTGACATTTGTGTTTGAGCAGTTTGTGTTGGACAGGATGGATTTGGGCCTGGGTTGGGGTGGATATCCCCACTTATGGTGAGCCTGGAGTTAAAATGGTTATACAGATGTTGGAGTTTGGTGAGGAGTGTGAGAAAGTATTGTGTTTTTGGAGTAGGAATGAGAGCATATGTGTTTAGTTCTGAATTGGTCCATTATGTAGTTCTTGAATAAGTGTGGGCAGATATTATTATAATGTGTGGTGTCTGTGTATGAGAGTGCATAATGCAGTGTTGTGCTACTAAGTTTAGGGATATTGCTAGAGTGATAACTTGTGGTGTTGTAAAGAATTATGAGAAGACAGACTAGATTTAGTTGTGTGATAGTCATGGTTATAAAGTTTATGTTGTTTCTAGGTGGGGGGGTCTGAATAGGAATTATAGGGTTGCACTATATGTGGATGGGGAAGTAGTGTGGGTGATGCACTAGGGCCTCAGCAATGGTATGTATAAATAATAAGAGGGCAGTGGTTGTGCTATGGTTGGGACAGAAACCATGCTGAGTGGGAGTGAGAAGGTTATTCTGGAGGAGGTAGTTGAGTAGTTGTGAGTGGATGCATTTTTCGAGAATTTTAGAGAGGGGGATAGGATAGCTATGGGTCACCAGTTTGTTGGGTCTGTAAAGTTTCCACCTTTATGCAGGGGAATAGTGAAAACTGATTTCCATAGGGTAGGGATGGTGGATTTCTGAATAGATCTATTGATTAGTATAGATACTGGATAGGCAATGGAATCAGCAGCAAGTTTCAGGAAGGTAGGAGGTAGATTGTCAGTGGAGGGAGAGCAGGGTTTGAGTTTGTGAAGACGAGAGCTGATGTAGGAAGTAGGAACTGGATTAAAAGAGAATAGTTGTTTGTTAGAAGGATTGGGAGTGGTAGGCAGAGAAGTTGTGTTACAGTTGGAAGGTATGAGTGTTTGAATGGTTTCAATAAAGTGTTTATTGAGAAGAGTAGCAGTTTCCAGAGGAGATGCATTTGGGTGTGGGCAGGGAGTTTTGGGGCAGCCTGGAGAGAGAATTTTGTTAATAGTGGACCAGAACTTGCCAGGGTTGGATTTATTATCGAATTGAGCAGCGTTATAATAGGACTTTTTGTTGTTATTGGTTTGTTTTATGTAGCAGATGTAATTCCTTTGTTTTGATCCAAGCTTTCCAAGCTCTAACTGTTTTTGGCATAAGGGACTTAGTTTCTCTGGAGAGCCAGGGAGCATAGTTGGATTTTATCCTAACCTTCCTAGAGGGAGCAGGGGAGTTCAGGGTATTCAGGAAGATGCTATTGAACTTCTTAACTGCGTCATTGAGGGGGATTTGTTTGAGGATGGACCAGTCAGTGGTAGATGGAATAGAGTTGAATTGGACTATATTAAAGTTAGAGAGTTTATGGCAGTCTCTATAAATGTGGGGTTTGGGGGTGTTTGGGTGGTGTATCTAAGGACTGAGGTGTGGAGGTGGTCACTGCATTGATCTGGTAGGGTAGTGGGGTTGTGGTAGTGGTGAGAGGAGTTGGTAAGTATCCAGTCAATTATGAAGCCAGAAGGTGATTTTTTATGGAGGCGGGTGGGGGAAGATATCAGTTAATGGAAACCATGCAAGTTGATGCTGAGTTGTGGAGAGTCAGTTTTAAATTTGGACCAATCTAGGTTGACATCTCCTAGGATAAGGGTTTCATAGGGTATATTGTGGGAGAACCAGAAAAGGAAATTCTCTAATGTGGACAAATTGTTCCCAGGAGGGATATAGATGGAGGCAACAGCTAGTTTTTTGTGAGGGTTAACGTGGCAGTTTAAGATGAAGTGTTCAGCTGGGTGAAAGTCAGTGATGGGAGTGGGGAAAGGTGAGAGGTTGAGGCTATTGGAGTGAAGGATGGCTACACCACCCCCTTTTTTGAGGAATCTATCAGAGCAATAGATATTATAGTCTTGTAGGAGAATTTCATTATTAGTAACATGTAGCTTCAGTCACGTTTCAGATAAGGAAAGGATGTGAGGGATTGTATGGGCTATCCAGGCATGGAATTAAGTGATTTTGTTGGTTAAGCTTTGAATATTTACAGAGTATATTGCCAGGTGCTTGGACATGAATGAGTTTGGAGTAGGAAGCTGGGAATAGTGAGAGGTGTTAGGAGAATAAGGGGAGGTAGAAGATAAGGGGGATATGTTGCTGAGAGGAAAGGGGGAGGGGCCAGGGTTGAGATGAATGTCCCCAGGTCTGAGTAAGTTATTAGTGGGAAGAGAGAGTGAAGTAATACATTTCTGTTCTTGGGAAGACACTAATACTAAGTCTGCTCTGCATCAGTGTAAAGTTTATATGGGGTGGAAAGTATTGATCATAACCCGAAGCAATGGTGTGTATTTTCCATCACAATGTAAAGGTTATTGTCTATCATGTATTTATTTAGTGAATAGCAGTGGGGGTGATGAAATTGTAGACCCTCTCCAGCATGTGCCAATTTGTGTCAATGGTGTGGATTGTTAAGCCAATACAGTCATATCACATTATAACAGGACTACTGCTTACATAGAGGATCAGTCTGTTGAAACCCATTATTCTATTCACTATTTGGAATGGCTTGAACTCAATCCACAACTCTCCTTAATTTGATTAATATTCAGACATTAATTACTAAATTACCACAACTGCCCCTCAGCTGGTCATACTATGGAATGACATCCACACATTGGCTAACATTAGAAGCTCATTGGCTTCTCATATTCATACCTAAATTCAAGGATGGCTATGGTGATTTATGATAGCAAGTAATGGAGCAGACTTCAACTTGCACCATGGCAGATTTCTTCCAAGTACACATTCAAAAATTAATTGAAAGACCATTTGCAAACAGGCTGAACATTGTAGCAACATGAGGATTCTTTGTTAGCAGATGAACAATGTATTTATTTATTTATTTTATTTATTTTGCATTTGTTTACCAGAAGTGTCCACTGGGCTGGAAAGAGCCCATTTTCAGTGGAGGCCTGGGGAGAAAAGCTCCAGACATACAAGTAAAAACATTCAGTTAAGTTACAAAACTGGGTATAAAACAACTATTAGTTACAATAAATCAAAATGCTTACATATATGAAGGAGTTTAACAGTCATAAATGTATCATAACATTACTTAAACATAAGTACAAAATAAGAGATATATAGCTATATACAATACAGTAGGTAGCGTGTAGTAAGATGTGGAAGACTAGCAAAGGCTACACAGTGGATAATAAAGGTAAGCAGAGCAGGAAAAAATGAAACTGAGAAGTAAATGTGATACAGAAAAAAGGTGGATAGGGAGATAAATGGGACGACAGTTGGGAATAGTCATGTTATATGAGGTATGAAGCAGGAGCATTGCCAATGGGTGGATAGGTGCAGGTGGAGGGTGCTTTTGACATTATTGGTGGCTCTGAGTGCTGAGAGGAGTAAGTTCCCAGAGTTTGGCAATGCAGAATGAGTAGAGTGTCTGACCAACAGGGAGAGTAGGTTTTTGGATGAGTAGTGTGGTCTCATTTTCAGATCTGAAGGGTCTGTTTGTGTGATATCGAGTTACAGTGGAGGAAAGGGCTGGACAGTCGAGAGGTTTATAGATTATTTTGTGAGCTATAATGAGTTATTGGTATATAAGATTATGTGGTAGTTCTAGTCACCTGAGTGTGTGGAGTGAGGAACAATTATGGGAGGAATAAGTGGCGTTATTTGCAAATTTGGTGATTTTGTTTTAGCAGGTTTCCATTTTGTTTTTTAGGGAGGTGTGAATGTTTGTGAGAAGGGGACACCATATAGTAGGGATGGTAATAGGAAGGTAGAGGCAAGGATTTGTTTGGTAGTGGGGTTAAGGAAGTGTTTATGTGTGTAGAGGGTTCCGAGATTTTGGTGGTTTTTTCTAATGTTGTTGTGAATGTGTTGGCCAAAGGTTAAGCTTTCATCTATGGTAACTCCTAGCAGTTTTGTATGTGAGACAACTTCTATGGCAGTTTTGTTTAGAGAGCAGATTTTAAAGTCTGGTTTGCTTGTAATGGTGATTTTCTTGGGAGTGAAGAGAAGGAGTTTGGTTTTGTTGAGGTTGAATGCAAGATGGTTGTTAGTCATCCAGTTGTCAATGGAAGAAAATGCTTGCTGGGTATGTATAAGTAATTTGGTTATGGAGTTGGAGGTACAAATTATTGTTGAGTCGTCTGCATATTGAATAACAGAGTTGTTGGGGACACATTTGTGGGACTGCGGTAGTAGTGCTGCGGTAGCATTGTTGCCTCACAGTAAGACGTTGTCCCTTTCGATTCTCAGCTAGAGCGTCTTCTGTCTGGTGATATGCGTGAATGGGCGTACCTTCATTGAAGGTTGTGCATCAGAGCTGGCAACTCGGCACGTAAAAATCTGCTGCCACTCATTAGCGGAACGGAGTTCCACTGTGGCGACCCCTAAAAAGCCGAAAGACACAACAACAACAACAAAAGCATTAATGAAAATACTAAAGAGTAGAGGTCCTAATATGGATCCTTGAGGGACCCCAGTGGGAGTATCTAGGAATGGTGAGGTGGAGTAAAGCCATCTAGTAGATTGTTCTCTTTTGGACAGGTAGTTGGAAAACCAGAGTAGAGTGAGAGGGGACATGCCCAGAGTGGAGAGTTTGAAGGGTAGAAGGGAGTGGTAAGTGGTATTGAATGCCTTAAGATAGATCAAGGAAGAGGGAGGAAAAATTTTCCATCATTATGAGCTTGGGTAACTGTATTTGTGAATGATAGAAGAGAAGTGATGGTGCTGTGGGCAGGGTGGAAACTGTGCTGACAGGGAGATAGAAGATTATTATTCAGTATGTATTGTTGGAGTTGCATGTCTATGCACTTTTCTAGGATTTTTGAAATGGGGGACAGTATGGCGATTGGATGGAAATTAGAGGTATCAGTGCTATTGCCCCCTTTATGTAGGGGAATAATATATGCTTTCTTCCAGATGGAGGATATGTAGGATTCCTGTATTGATCTATTTAAGAGTATGCTGGTAGGGTAGGATATAGCTGTAGCTGACATTTTAAGGTATTCTGGGGATAAGTTGTCGGGGGTGCAGCTTCCTGGTTTTACTTTACGTAGAAGTTTGGTTATAGTAGCGGTGGAGATGGGGGACAGGGAAAATATGGTGGTAGGAGTGTTGAGGGTGTTTATGATTAGAGAAGTGATTAGTTTAGGCAGGTGGAGGTGGGAAAGAGGCAGTTAGTTTACCTATGGTTTCTACAAAGTATAAGTTGAAGATAGAGGTGATTTCAAGTGGTGTTTTTTCGGGATGTGGACAGGGGTTGCTTTTTGACCCAGAGTTTAATAGGATGGAAACTGAGCTTCAGAACTGCTTAGGGTTTTGCCTGAAATTTTGCTGTAGATGGATGTAATGATTTTTTTTTTATCAATAATGACTAGACTTTTCACTTTGTTGTGAAACTGCCTATACTGTTGAGGTCGGAGGGATTTTTGGTTTTCTCCCATTTTTTCCAGGCTTTGTCTCTAGTGACCATAGCCTGTCTGGTGCTTTTTGACAGCCAGATGATTTGTTCTAATTTTACTCTTTTGTGTTGTAGAGTGGCATGGCAGTTTAGGACACTAATTAAACTTAAGTTTTAAACCAGTTTTTGTTCTTAAGCTCATATTTGTTATCTCATCAGGGATAGTTCATGGCACTGGACAGCTAGACTGTGGCAATCACATGTAAAGAAGAAAAAAATGTGTTACTTTTTTATTATTATCATTTTCTTTTGTCTTAACATTTATTTATTTATTTTACATTTGTTGACCGGGTATGTCTGACTGAGCTGAAGAGTCATTTTTCAGTGGAGGCCCGGGGAGAAAAGCTCCATACATTAGACAGTTATACATAATAAAAGCAATTAATAATAAAAAATAATACATAGTTCATACAATACAAGAACAAAAACTTTTCAGAAATGTGTTCAATGAGAATAAGAAGTACGAACTTAGGACATTACTTAGTGTAAGAGAGATCATATTAAAACATCTGTGAGAAAATTTTCAGGAATGTGGTTCTAACAGAATAAGATGTATAAGCTTAGGACTTTACGTACAGTATTAGAGAACATATTTAAAAAGTTTTTGTTATACAGTACGTGTGTTATCGAATGAACCACAAAGGTCTTAGATTAGGTTGAGAAGTTCAGTTATTAGGATTAATGAGGGGAAGTAGAGAGCAGGGGAGGGTTGTTCTCTATTTGATGGGGGAAATAGTTAAGGGAGGGTGAGTACAGTGGCAAGTCCAGTGACATTTTAGATACTCTTTGGTGGCACTCTTAAATTGTTTAGGATATGTGAGGGTTCTGATTTCAAGAGAGAGTTGATTCCAAGCAACAGAAGGATGATAGCTATATATATATATATATATATATATATATATATATATATATATATATATATATATATATATATATATATATATATATATATATATATATATATATATATATATATATAATGCAACTGGATTTGGTCTTGGGTTTGTAGATATGTAGTAGGTCTTGGGAGGAGCTCCGGAGGGATCTGGTTGGAGAATAGTGGGAGATGAGGGGGGATAGAACTGGACAGTAGGAGGGCTGGTATAGAATAGAGTGGATGATCTGGTGCTGAGAGACAAGAAACTGGTGGGGTATTTCTAGCCAGTTTAGGCATTTTAGAGAGAGTCAGAGAGACAGACAGTGATGGGATTTGTATGGTTGTTGGGCAGCAAATCTATCTGCTTTATTGTAAGAAGACTCTAGTTTCATTAGTAGAGAGGAGTTGAGATTTCTGAGAATTTGGGAGCTATACATTAGAGTAGGTAGGAGGTAAGCATGAGAGAGAGAGAGAGAGAGAGAGAGAGATCTTGGCTTCAGTAGTCAGAAACTTCTTGTTTCTGTACAGGAGCCCTAATTTCTGGTGGGTTTTTCTGATACAGTTATTTACATGTAGGTCACATTTAAGTTGATTGTCAATGGTGACGCTGAGGAGTTTTGTGCTGGATTCCACTTGAATGGGAGTGTTATTAAGTGACAGTATGGAGAAGGAGGATTTAATGTGGTTAACATTTTTAAGAAGAAAGAGTAACAGTTTAGTTTTTTGGGAGTTGAGAATGAGCTGGTTATTGGTGAGCCAGGTTTCAAGTGAGTTAAAGGATTGCTGGGTAGCTGATAAGAGCTGAGAGGGAGAGTTGGCAATGTTGATGACTGTAGAGGCATCAGCATATTGAACTAGGGAAGATGGAGGGCAAGAGATATGGAGTAGATTAGTAAAGATATTGAAAAGTAGTGGCCCAAGAATAGATCCTTGGGGAACACCCATTTTAACTGGGAGAGGATGGGATAGGGCAGTGCCATCTCACTAATTGCAACCTGTCAGTGAGGTAGCTGAAGAACCATGCAACAATATCAGAGGAGAAATTAAGGTTATACAGTTTATCCAACAAAAGAGCGTGAGATACCATGTCAAAAGCCTTTGAGAGGTATAAGAATGGGCAAGAAATAAGTTTGTGGTCATCTCTGGCTACAGAAGAAGTGTTAAGGAAGGATAATAGGGCTGCAGTAGTGCTATGTTTAGGTTGGAAGCCATGCTGAGTGGGTGTGAGGAGATTTTCCTGTATTAGATATTGCATGGCTTGTTTGTGTACACATTTTTCCAGAACTTTAGAGAGATGGGAGATGATAACGATAGGTCTAAAATTGGTTATATCTATGGAGTTACCTCCTTTATGTATAGTGTGAAATTGTTTCCAGATAGAAGGAACTTTAGATTCTGAGATGGAGGGATTGATTAGGATAGAGACAGGGAGAGCAAGAGAGTCAGCTGCTATCTGAAGGAAATATGAGGGGATGTGATCAGCTGATACTGAGCATGGTTTTAGCTTGGAGAGTAAAGATTTGACATAACAGATAGAAACAGGTTTAAGGGAAAAAGTAGGAGCAGAGTTAGTAGTTACACCAGATTCTGAAGAGATTGGGAGGTTCATTTTAGAGGGGCTAGGATTAGGGTTGATTAGCTTAGATATAAATTCAATAAAGTAGGTATTGAAAGTGTTGGCTGTTTCTACAGGTGTTCTGTCTGGACAGGGATTAGGGGAGCTTGGATTACCAGAGTGTAGTATTTGGTTTATAGCATTCCAGAATTTTTTGGGATCTGCTTTTAAAGCTGTTGGAGGATTGTAATAGAAGTCTTTTTTATCCTTATTAATGAACTTTTTGTCTGATTTCTGTGTTCTTTATATCTTTGCAGGTCTACAGGGAGCTTAGTTTGTGTCCATTTCATCCAGGACCTGTCCCTAGCTTTCCTGAGCGTGCATGTAGTTTTTGATAGCCATGGAGATATGCTAGATTTTATGTGTACTTTACGGAGGGGAGCAAGTGAGTTTAAGATGTTAAGGAAGGTTGAATTAAAAGTTTGAACTGCTTCATCAAGTGTAAGTTGGGAGAGGATTTTCCAGTTAACTCTAGAGAGGAGAGTATTAAATGTTTCTGGGTGGAAGTTTGATAGTTTGCGGCAGGTAATAAATCTGTGTGGGTTAGAGAAATGGGGAGTATATCTGAGCACCTTTATTGGGGAGTGATCACTCAGTGTGTTTGGTAGGGTTTCTTTGTTACGGTATTTAGAGGGATTAGATACTAGGATCCTGGTAAAGATGTGCAGCAGGTAAAGGTGATAAAGGATAATGAGGGAAATATACTCACAAGCGAGGAGAGTGTGTTGAGCAGATGGAAAGAGTACTTTGAGGGGCTGATGAATGAAGAGAATGAGAGGGAGAGAAGGTCGGATGATGTGAGGATAGTAAATCATGAAGTACAATGGATTAGCAAGGAGGAAGTAAGGATAGTTATGAAGAGGATGAAGAATGGAAAGGCTGTTGGTCCAGATGGCATAGCTGTGGAAGCATGGAGGTGTTTAGGTGAAATGGCAGTGGAGTTTTTAACTAAATTGTTTAATGAAATCTTGGAAAGTGAAAGGATGCCTGAGGAATGGAGAAAAAGTGTTTTGGTACCGATTTTTATGAATAAGGGTGATGTGCAGAGCTGTAGTAACTACAGAGGGATTAAACTGATCAGTCACATCATGAAGTTATGGGAAAGAGTAGTGGAAGCTAGGTTAAGAAGGAAGGTGATGATTAGTGATCAGAAGTATGGTTTCATGCCAGGAAAGAGCACTACAGATGCGATGTTTGCTCTGAGAGTGTTGATGGAGAAGTACAGAGCAGGTCAGAAGGAGTTGCATTGTGTCTTTGTGAACTTAGAGAAAGCATATGACAGGGTGCAGGTCTACTTTAATTAAACGAAAGCGGAATCCATCGAATACAAATCCGTCGACACATAAACAGAGAAATGTGATAATGTCGAACACGCAAAACCGTGAAATTTAAACATCGAAACCGCAATAGTCGGCCAACCCCATCACCAGTAACATACTACCTGCGCAAACACAACAACAAAAAACACATACATACACTAACCAAAACCCTACTACTAACCCTAAATTAAAGCACCAAAACCCCACTTGTAACCCTACACTAAACCCCACATACACAATTATCTATGCACTACCCTTAACCCCTCCCTAACCCTAAGGTCTGTAACTACCGCACACTTACCCTACAGAACTATACCCACACAAAGTAAATATTCCACACACACATACACTTAAAACCCTACACTAAACCTTACATACATTACCTATCTATGCACTTACCTTAACCCGCACCTCAACCCTAAGGTCCGTAACTATCGCACACTTACCTTACAGAGCTATACCACAGATGGGCCAACTATGACAATTTGACATTTCCGATTTCGCTATTTAGTGCATTCGATGTTTCTGCATTTCGTTGTTTACGTGTCGATGGATTTGTATTCGACAGATTCCGCTTTCATTTAATTAAAGTAGACCCCAGGATGCCTAGAGAGGAGTTGTGGTATTGTATGAGGAAGTCGGGAGTGTTAGAGAAGTATGTAAGAGTGGTACAGGATATGTACGAGGGTAGTGTGATAGCGGTGAGGTCTGCAGTGAGAGTGACTGATGCGTTTAATGTGGAGGTAGGATTACATCAAGGATCAGCTCTGAGCCCTTTCATATTTGCAATGGTGTTGGACAGGTTGACAGACAAGATCAGACAGGAATCCTCGTGGACTATGATGCTTGCAGATGACATTGTGATCTGTAGTGAGAGTAGGGAACAGGTGGAGGAGACCCTGGAGAGGTGGAGATATGCTCTAGAGAGAAGAGGAATGAAGGTCAGCAGGACTAAGACAGAATATAGGTGTGTGAATGAGAGGGAGGATAGAAGAATGGTGAAGATGCAGGGAGTAGAGGTGGAGAAGGTGGATGAGTTTAAATACTTGGGATCAACAATTCAGAGTAATGGTGAGTGTGGAAGAGAGGTGAAGAAGATAGTACAGGCAGGATGGAGTGGGTGGAGAAGAGTGTCAGGAGTGATTTATGACAGACGAGTACCAGTAAGAGTGAAAGGAAAGGTCTACAAGAGGGTAAAGAGACCAGCTACGTTATATGGGTTGGAGACAGTGGCACTGACAAAAAGGCAGAAGTCAAAGCTTGACGTGGCAGAGGTGAAGATGTTAAGATTTGCACTGGATGTGACAAGGATGGACAGGATTAGGAATAAGTATATTAGAGGATCAGCCCAGGTTGGAAGGTTTGGAGACAAAGCCAGAGAGGCAAGATTACATTGGTTTGGACATGTGCTGAGGAGGGATGCAGAGTATATTGGGGAAAAGATGCTAAGGATGAAGCTGCCAGGTAACAGGAAAAGAGGAAGGCCTAAGATAAGGTTTATGGATGTGGTGAGAGAGGACATGCAGGTGGTTGGTGTGACAGAGCAAGATGCAGAGGACAGGAAGAAATGGAAACAGTTGATCCACTGTGGCAACCCCTAACAGGAGCAGCCGAAAGAAGAACAAGAGATACTAGGATCCTGTCTAAAAGGGAGCTAGATGTGTGTGAGTTATTAGCGTGGGTTGGTTGAGTGATTAGTTGTGAAAAGCCATACAGATTGATGTGATATGGAGAGTTAGAATTGCTAAGAGTTAACCTGTTAATGTTTACATCCCCAAGAAGGATGGTTTCATTGGGAATGTGATGGGAAAGGTATGAGAGAATGGTTTCCAGCAAAGGAATGTTATCCTCTGGTGAAATATAGATGGCTGCCACTGTAATAATGGTGCAGTTGTTGAGTTTGAGGTTAGCTGTCAGTAATTCAGCTGGTGGAACTAATGGAATAGGTTGCATGGTACTTGTGAGTGTGGGGTTATTTGAGTAGACAATAGCAACCCCACCTCCTTTTTTCTTTTGGTGATCCAGGCAAAGTATATTATATCTGGGGGGAGAGAATGTCTTTGTCTAGGTTTTGGGGTTTTAGCCAAGTTTCTGTTAGGGAGATGACATCTGGGGTGTGTTTAGACATCCATGCATGAAGTTGGCTTACTTTGTTAAGAATGTTTCTGGTATTGATTGAGTAAAAGAACAAATATTTATTTGGAATAGGTGAATAGCCTGGTTTTGGGGAGGTATTGAGACTGGTAGTGGGGTGGGAGTTGGTCCTGGGTTAGGCTGTATGCCTCCTGATAGAAGCAGGAGTTTAGGGTGGTAGTAGGGTTTAATTTTTAGTGGATAGTAAGTAAGGTATTTTGTTTTACTTTTGGTAGATGAGGAGTGGGAGTGAGGAATTTTTATTCTAGGAAATTGGATATTCATAGAAAAGATAGATGCAGAGATTGCAATAGACAGCTGAGGAGAAGGGAATCTGTGTGGGGATTTGTGGGATCTTTTAGAAATGGGGATAGATGTGTGGTATATGATGTAAGAGTGAGAAGGAGAAATAGTGGTGGCAGAAGCAGAATTGAGAGGGTTGAAATATTCATAGTTGAGTGGAAAAGTATTTTAGTCTGGAGTAATAAGTGGATGAGTATATTATAGTAGGGTTATTGTTTGAATGAGGAGTTGAGTAAGTGGAGAAATATGTAATATGTCTAGGAGGGGGAGTTGGGGATTTATTGATAGTTGTGGGAGCCTTAGGAGCGTAATTAGTTTTGTATAGAGAAGGAGAGGAGAAGGTTTTAAGGTTATGCTGAGAGAGATAGAAAGAGGTGGGGCTTCAGGGTGGGAGGGGCAGAATGATTAGGTATAAAGGAAATTATGTGAGGGGTGGGAGGGGAGCAAAGTGAGCCCAAGCATAGTGAGGGAAAACGGAGCGGGGCTACACCTAGAATGGAGGATCGTGCAGAAAACAATCAGTAAGGTTCTTCAGATATCAGGAGAAGTTTAATACAAATTAGTGAGTAAAGAGTATGCAAAGTTCTACAAACTGGGTATGCTCTGAATAGGGAGCTTTGGAGATGAGGTAAGAGTAAGCAAATAAAACTTTAGACAATTGACATTAAAAGACTTAAAAAGAGTTAAAATATGAGTCAGGACTGGGTAAAATAAGAGGAAAAGCAGAGCAGGAAGTGATAGCTGGCATCCATGATAATGTTCTCACCATAGGGATTTTTTCTCGATAATACAAGTACTGTTTTATAATACAGTTAGCTTATAACAATTAAGCGGCAGTTCTGTTATGGGACTCAGAGTTCACGCATACACTCCAAATTCTTTAAAGAAAAAAGTCATCTGACTTCAATGGGCTATTATAAAAACAGCCCATTGTTTATGCATATGCCTCTAAAATAAAAAAAGGCAATTACACATTATTAAAAATCTTCCTTCCATTTTGGGGAGACAGGAATAACCTTTTTATGGTGTTTGGGCTTCAAGATGAAGCAGCAAGCAGTCTTTCTGCTGCAGGCAAAACAATTTGGTTCATGGGAAATTCCTTAAAAAAACTGGAGCCATTAATATAATAAATTAAAAAATGAAACTAATATATTATATTTTTGAAAACATTCAGGCAATAATGAATAAAGTTATCTCTGGAAACTGTAACCTCTGGTTAAGTGCTGTCTACACTAGATATTCTGCTACAGTCAGATGCCAAACAGCGAAACATAAATTATGTTGAATTTAAACACAGTTAAAGTAAAAGTAAAAAATGATAGCAATAAATCTTTTTTTTAGAAATCTCTCAGTGGCATAAAGTCATAGTTAAATATAATCAGTCTGTTACTAAAATATTTTATGATTTTTGCAGTTCTTATTTTAAGATACTGTTAATAGAAATACAGTCACTTATCTTTGGGGGTGTTCCTGCATCCAAGTCTAGCTGCCAGGCAACTTCTCTAATTGAATTTCTTAGCTCACAAGCCCCATCTACTTCTTTTTAGTTATATAAGGCATGTACTTAGAAATGTTGCTACTGCCATCAATGTAAATTCATAGCCCAAGGTAAAACCACCGACAGACAGGGGGACAAACAAAAAGAGCCACAAACTTTTATAACAGTGGACGTAAAGGAATGGTCTACCTGGTTAAATGCAAAACCTGTACTGCCCTTTATATTGGGAAAACCAAAAGAAGCTTCAGAAAAAGAATATATGAACAATTAAACCGTATAACTAAGAAGAAGGAGACGCATGTTCTATATATACACACACATTAGAATGTAACACAGAACAATATTTATTTTGCACTTTAGAAGATGTGCCAGTTGACTCTGTTTCACTTTTTAGTATTTTGAATGGTTTTTAACCTGGTGCCTTTAAATTTAAATTACTATGAATGTCACATGTCTGTTTAACTATATTAATGTGTGTGTGTTTACAAGTTGTACTCAGCTCTGAAGAAGTCCTTTACCTGGACAAAAGCACTGAACTGTTGAATAAATTGAAAGTTGCTTCTACTAAGTCCTGTTTGTGGTCCAGCATAACTTTATCTCTCTGATTATATGTTACTAACCCTGAACATGATATACCAATTATATCTGATAAATTTAAATATTTTACTAGTATACCAGCATATGAAGTAAGTAAAGCAAAAACAAAGGCTATAAAATAAATGATGCCCCAACTTATGACTTGGTACAGAATTTCTCCTTACTGTGGGATCAAAATAAAATGAGATCCTTTGAAATTTGGTTAAAAATGATGTAGATCAAGTGGCTAAAGAAATATGGGAAGAAATTACTCAAGTACAAGTAAGATAAAACTGTGAAAAGGTATTTAAAGACACCGACAGTAAGATGTAAGTGGTTAAGGTATTTTTGTTCCCTCTTGTTCTTTAAGTAGGTCAGACGTATGTGTATCATCCAAGGGATAAAACATGGAAAAATATGAAAAAAGAACATTTTTTGAAGATAATAAAAGAGAAAATGCAATGGTAAACAACTAATACAGACAAAGGAGCAGAATGGTTTGGAATTCTAAACCCTAAAATTTCTCCAAATTTGGAGGCATATTTAACTTAGGGATCAGAATATACACCTGACTGGAGAGATATTCTGGCATAGTCCCAAATGAGGAAAATGCGGGACTGCAAGTGAATATTCGGGCAGATTTAGGGAAGAAATACAGTGAACATTATGTACAATCTTATTTACACAAGACTATCAAGTTTTTTCACTCTAAAGGAAGCCAGACCTTGTAATACTAGAATAACTCATATAGGCTATACTATACTATACTATACTATTTATACTAACAAGAAAGACACACACAAAAGTATAATGAGCATTTGAAAAAAAAAGTATCAAGATTATAAGAGCCAAATGTAAAGGGAGATGATGTTATAATATAGCAATAACCCACGCCTGGGTGTGGGTAATGCTGGATTTACCCACGGTTGGCGTGGTTTGGTACCGGTGGCCCGAGGACCAAACAAAGACAACCGTGGGTAAATCAAGCATTACCCACACCCAGAAGTGGTTATTGTTATCTAATGCCATTATTTAAGAAAAGAAATAATTACTTTTCTTAAATAATGGCATTGTATAATGCCTCTTTGCTGCCCTTCCGCACCTGTCTGGTGTTCCGCGGCAGTACTGATGTACTGCGCATGCCTACGCAGTACATCAGAGCTGTGGGCAAAAGCAACGGAGAACGCATGTTCTCCATTGCTTTACTGTCTCGCTATGTTAAATGGGTTTAACATGAGACAGTTTAAAATAAGCAACGGAGATCTCCGTTGCTTATTTTAAAGCTGTCTCGCTATGTTAAACTCATTTAACACAGCAGACAAGTTTAAAGCAACGGAGATCACAAGATCTCCGTTGCTTTACTGTGTCGCTATGTTAAAGGAGTTTAACATAGCGAGACAGCTTTAAAAAGCAACGGAGATCTCCGTTGCTTTTTAAATCTGTGTCGCTATGTTAAACTCTTTTAACATAGCGAGACAATGTTATACTAACGGAAAAGTCCGGGCGACGGACCTTTTCCGTTAGTATATTGAAGGATTTACCACGGGCACGCTGGTTGGGCTGGCCAATCAGCGTGCACGTTTTTAGGGTAGGCATTGTATAAAATAGGATAAGCTAGGCAGGTGTTTAGGTTATTGAATTCAGATCAGCTTACATATTGCATGTCTAGCATTAGAGATGAAGAAATATATGTGAAGGTTGGAGAGTAAATGTGTTAAGTCACAAACTGAAGATTTTATCAACTTTGGCCTGAAAGGAAATGGGAGACTTGAAAAGACCAATAAGGAAAGCATATAATATACTGGATTTGAAAAAGATAATAGGGCATAAAATTAAAAACAGCATGGAGTGTGTATTAACTAGAAATATTACAGATGAAGAGTGGAGGAAAATGTCTTATCACTAGTTATGTAACTAAATTGGGAACATTTAGGATTTTTACATGAAAATTTTTGCATACATACTTCTTAACCCCTATTAGACTTGAAAAGATTTTTAAACAGATATGTTGGAGATGTAGTGATTCAGAAATAGGTTTTTAAGAGAATATATTTTGTGGATGTATGGAGCTGAATCAATACAAAAATTAACTGAAAAATATGCTAAGTATCAAACTTGGAAGGAAATCTAACAGTACAGAGATGCTATGGCTAAGTTGGTGTACAATAATATGCTCTAAAGAGATGAAAGCATTTTTATCATTAGTGTAGCTAGTGGTTCAGAAAGACATAATTAAAAATAGGAAACATTTTTATCTGTAGTGTAGCTAGTGGTTCAGAAAGACATAATTAAAAAATAGAGAACAAAAGACAAAGCATTAATAGGGGGTAAAAAAGATTATTACATAGGTTAATATATGGAATTGAGAACTATTTGAGATCGTAAACAAAACTTCTTAGTCAGAAAAAGGGAAGATATGCAATTCAGTAATGAAACCTGAGTTTCAAGAGGGTACTATCATAAAACAAAGCACCTAGGATGTAAAACTATTTGTCAAAGCAAATTGCAATACAAGGTATTAAACCACTTTTCTGAGTGGTTAGACTTGTATTATAGTGAAAATAAATCTGTATGGTCTCTAGTTAACTCCTGATTTCAGATTATACTGTAAATACAACACAGACTGGTGCCAAAGGTCGAGTTGTCTTCACCTATGTTAGAAACAAGCATAAGTTAGGTTGGTTAAACAGGATAATACCATGGAGCTCATCCAAATGGAAGTCATCCTAGATAAGGTCCCTCACCATATCATGGCTAGCTACACGTCACCATGACTCTTACCTAAACCTACTACTCACCATCTGACCAAACACCCTATTCTTTTTTTAATTTAACTCCCCCTATAGACCGGAAAACAAACACTGTCTCAAACTCACAAACACAATGCTTCCTGGACTTTATTAACACAAAACCACAGGAACATATAGTGCTGACCCCAACCACAGGCCCAAACATACTGGATCTGGGAATCACCAACATGGGAAAGTGACACGCCCTCATTAATGAAGTCCGATCACAAAACTGTCTCATTTGAAGTAAAAATCAACCCAAAATATCTAGCTAAACTAATAACATTTAGAAACTATTCAAAGGCAAATTGCATCCTATTAAGTGACAGTTTGTCAGAATTCATGGCTCCCCCCAACCCTGAGACCACAGCTACCTATGCTGAATTATTCACAGAATCCCTGTACAAACATGTGAATGGCTGCATAGAGGCTGCTATATCTACCAGGTAATAAACCCAAATGAACACCAAAAACAAACCCCACTGATAGAATCCTCACCTAAACAGGGTATATAATAAAAGAAGAAATCTCATGGCCAAAATCAGGAAGAGCATCTCCCTTAAAGACAAATGCTCTCTTATACAACTAAACACAAATCTAAGAGGACTAATTAAGTTCAACAAGGCCAATTATGAGGTCATAATAGCTTTGCAGGCTAAGGATAATCAAAAGTCCTTCTTCAGCTATGTCCAGAATTGTAAAGGTAATACACACAGCAATGTGCTGAACTGGTGGCAAATGGTACCCCCTTCACCTATCAGGGTAACATAGCACATCTACTTTCTGGTAAATTCACCTCAAACTTCATCCCTACTACTCCCCCCCACTTCACCTGGTGAAATCCCCCTCCAACATACTTCTCCCAGCTATCAGCAGATACTAGATGCTGGCAGCAAGCCAAGAATACTGCCTTCATGGGTCCCAACAACATCCCCAGTTGTCTTCAGAACAGTCTAAAACATGATCTATCAAGATCACTTGAGGCACTCCTGAACTATAGCCTTGAAACAGGCTCTATTCCATGTAAATGGAGGACTACAACAGTCATTCCCCTCCACAAGGTCGGACCATCAACCAACCCAGGTAACTAAAGAACAATCAGTCTAACAAGCAAAATATACAAAACTATGGAATGAATTATTATGGAAATGGTAAACAAGGACATTGGCAACCTACAGACACTGGACCTATCCCAGTTTGGCTTTGTTAATGGAAGGTCATGTTTACTTAACTAGGTAGACTTCTTTGGGAGGATCACTAAGGCAATGGATGAGGGTAAAACAATGCATACTACATATCTTGACCTGGCTAAGGCATTCAATACATTGCCCCACTTAGGTATTATTGAAAAACTCTGCAAAGTAGCTGTAAATCCTTACATAACTCACTGGATTGCTGGCTGGCTCACAAAGAGGACCCAAGAAGTCAAGATCAGCTAAACTACCTCCACTAAGAGACCAGTCACCAGCAGAGTATTCCAGAGCTCCCTGTTGGGCCTAGTTTTGCTTGGCATCTACTTCTCTGAAGTCAAGGCTAATAGTCAAGGTCTCTTGCTCACCATGTTTGCAGATGGCTATAAATTTTGAGCTATTATAGAGCCACCCTAACACACCAACATCTTGCAAGTGTGTTTTACACAGACAAATGACTGATGCCAAAGCCATGGCCTAAAACTCAGTGTCAAAAAATGTATCATAATGCCCTTTGGGAAATTGTCAACCCAAGTTAATTACTCCCACCGGTAAAACACCACTAAGAGTCGACCCAGTAGTAAGGGATCTGGGAACATATTTAGACAGAAACACGTAGCCAAGACAATAAGAAAATCATTCCATATCACCCAACTTATAGGTAAAGGTAATGGCATCCAGATCCAAGGAAGTTATAGTACCACTTTAATCAGCCCTTATCAGATTTCTCAGTGAATACAATGTACCTAATCAGTCACTTGCAAAAGTTGGAATGCCAACAAAAGTTTCTGCACAAGAGAATTCAGGGCATGAATACCCTGTCCTACACTGATCGCCTAAAGGTTCTGCCTCTGTATTCAGTCTTCTACAGGCTGCTGAGAGGGGATTTTTGCCTGTCTTACTGGACTTCCTCAGACCCAGGGATCTGAACTTTGCTTGTGACATAAACAGAAAGTGTTGGAGAGACAGATACATGTCCCAGCAGACCCCATACTATGGAATAGGCTCTCCATCCATGTAAAACAAAGTTCATCACTGACCCTATTCAAAGGAAACCCTTGTTCTGGCCTTGATTTCTCTTATGGATGGAGGCCATCAATAAGAAAAGTATTATCCTAACTAACACCCACATTCACACACAAATCTTTAGTTACCTCCCTACTAACATACTCCCCCTCCATATAGATGCCCATGATACTCAGGATCCAGATGGTTTGGGGTGCACGGCCAGGTTTGTAAGGGTCCTACTCGTCATTAGCCTATTAACAACTTATTAGCCTATAAATCTATAAATAGTTAATCTGAATATTTAAGTGTTTTTTTTTTCTTTAAAGACCAAGTCAATCTGGAGATGAAGACTAGATAGAATATTTTATGATATATGAATTTATATGCTTAACATTGGGAAGGTATTACAAATTGAATGTGAGTACTGATTATCTGACATGAGACCATTATACTGGTATTATATAAACATACAACCACAAAATGATCGCACCAGCAATCAGTGCCAAAATAATAAATGCACTCTGCATAAGGAATACACAGCATGTAAAAATGAAAACAAAGTATATAGCATACATGGAGAATGCCTGTAGATGATGGTAGCTGACCCAGCCTCCATTTGCTCAAGTTAAACAGTCCATAGTTTGGCTTTGCAGGACAAATGTAAATTTGTGTGAAGCAAAATTAAACACTTTACTGTGGGTATTGTTTGTGTGAATCAAGTTTAAAATTCATTACTTTTGTAATTACTTTTTATCACAGTGAGATTTCTGTCCATTGCAAGAGTACACAGTCAAAAAGTGGTGCTAATTGATGGATACAGTAGCTCACTGTGGATGAAAATAACTGTTTGTGTTCTTGGGTTCAAGGTAGTCATTAATCTGTCTTTGCACATCTAGTTAGCATATGCATCAATCAAGTTGGAATACTTTAGACATTTTTAACATGGTCATAAGTTTGGGGTGTACATAGTCAATAAAATCTTAATAACTGATATATGCAGGGGTTGTCTGCAGATGAAAAAGATCATGTGGAGGCTGTCATAGTGTATCTAAAAATAGCAAGTTGGCCATAATTTCCTTCACTTTCATTCACAGTCAAACACCGGTATTATACATAATATGTGGCTGTCTTTGGTGGTATGCACAGGATGTGTGTGATAGCAGCTGATCATTGGCACAGTGACACAGTGAGTAGTATTGCCATCTCACAACACTTGCTTCTCTTGTTGAATTCTTGGCTGTGAACTCTTCTCTTTCTCAAATCTGCATGCCTGCCCTGTTTTAGTGTGGGTTTATCTAGGTGCTCTAGTTTCTTGTAACACCCTAAAGACATGGTGTAGGTGAACTGGCATTGAAGTCTTGAACTGTACCTTCTCAGAGGGGTGCACAGATGGTCAAAATAGCTTGTATATGGCTGGAGACAGTGTGATCATTACTTTTTAACTTTCCTTAAAAATCAAACCTCAGCTCTGTACATAGAAGGTCACTATTGCCTATGGGCAACGTGCTGTCAGGGAGAAACAAGTCAGAGTATATTACTAAAATAACTTTTTTCACTTTCCTCACAAACAACAAATGTGTACAAAAAGGCTAACATTTATGGATTCAATAGAGAGGCATGTCGTGTATATACAGTTCACACTAACAAATTGAAATGTATTACGGTATCCATTTGGTCTTTCAATTTCATCCCAGTCTAACATCATGGGTTACATAAAAAGTGTCTATCTTTTTGGGTAGGGGTGATAAGGTACTTTGTGTATTTGTTGTGACAACAACAGCTTGAAATATATGCTTGGAGCCATATGTTCGTTCACTTTCATCTCAGTCTAACACCAGAGAGTACACAGAAGTTAATTTTTGGGGTGGTTAGATATGGAGGCAGGCATTGTTCCCATGTATGAGTTACATGACCTCACAAGCATTTAACCTCTCAGTTTGGTGGGAACAACTTTGTACTCAGTTGTAAATATTAAGGTATGAACACAACATACTTCTCCCTTGAAAGAAAAAACAAGATTGAATGCCTTTCCTTACTCATGACTTTTGTTCGTGTCATAATTGGATCAAAAGGTTGAAGAAAAGCTCTAAAATGTACCTCAAAACATCTAAAACCCCACAGCTTTGGGGAGGGGGGCTATTGGCTTGAGACCCATAGTTTAATACAGCTACTTCCTCCACAATTATTACATTGCAGTATCAGTCGGTAGGGTGTGTTGAAAAGATGGTGGAATAAGCTGAATGGAAGACAAAGTTTGAAAAAGCAAGGAATAAGTAATCTGTCCGGATGATGACCAGGGCAGCATTTGGGGCATTGGATGGCTCAGTGTGCAGTGAAAGAGTTTTGGTAATATATTGCCTAGGTCTTTATTTCACCTAAGCCTGGCCACGTTGATCAGAAACAGCCATCTGAAGAGTATTTAGTCAAAAAGGTGGCTAGAATGAGTGGACACTGAAGCAGTAATTGGATGAAATTGATTGACAGTATCAACAGAAGACACCAAAGCACTAAATTGTGAAAACTGTGTCAAACTGTATTGGCAAATAACTGTCTACTGCGATGCTGTAGATAAAGTGAGGAGAAAAGTTAATATTATGTGACCCAGCTGAGGCCACTTAACATATCAGTATTGCTTACTTGTA
>NC_056744.1:1138481308-1138513808 GCF_019279795.1 Protopterus annectens
GCAAAATGCTGTAGATCTGTCCATCACAGGACCACCCAGGACCACATGCCCATGGCCTGACATGTCATGGTGTGGACAGTACATTTACCTCTGTAGCATTGGAGGTACTGCCACCATGTTAGCATGACTGTACATGGCAACACGGACTCTCAGCAGATGGTGTTGCTGACCTACAGCCACATGTCCAACCCTCAACTCCAACCAGATGTTCCAGCACAGACAATGCACAGTCCAAGACAGACACTGTCTCATCCCACAGACTGTCACTTCATCAGTGAAATGATCCATGGTGTCCCCAATGCAGTCATGGCAGTTACAGATGTCAGACTGTGCTGCATCCATAACCCTAAGCATCCATCTGGTGTTGCATTCAGAACATGCCTGTGCCTCCATGATGGCCCGAAACATGCGTTGAGTGACCCGTGATGTGACACCTGCAACAGGTGGTGGATGGACAGAAGTCCTCCTATGAGCACCCCTGTCAATCTGCCTGTTTGGGACCTTGCCAGTTCTCTAGCTATGGCCAATGTCTACAGTCACTGATGCCATAGTTGCCATACTGTCCTGTTCAATGTCACCACCCTCTGACTGACCAATATCTGTGCCCTCTGGGGACTGGGTATGTGTGGGCATTCTGACTGTGTGCGGTGACAATGGGGGCAGAAGAAGGATGTCAATCTCTGGGACAGCGTCATCCCCTGAGAACCCCACCTGTGCCTCACTATGGCCACCATCATCATCAGAGTCTGATGAGATACTGACATCAGGTTGTGAGGGGGACAGACTCCAACCCCCCCCGGTCACATGTGAAAACCAAGACAAAAGCAGTACATTACTACCTGTATTTTTATGTATTGTAATCCACACAGACTCATATAAATGAGGATCCACAACTGCATTACGAGTCTTACATCTTCTCATCTCCACTCCCATGCCCAACAGACAACCTCATACCAACATACACAGACAAGTCAAACCCGTTATAACATGTACTTCAGCCACATCCAGGTAAAGTTGTCAGAACAATCTGCCTATAAGGTATGCAATATGATTCTATACATGATAGACCTACACATAAAACCCAGTGAACCTATGTTGAGAATGATATGCCAGTACTAGTGTCACTGCCTCAGGTATGTACCATCTCCCTTTTGTGTTTGAACAGGGATCTTGGAGTAATTGCCTCATGTATACCAGGCTGTGTAGCCACTCATAAGTATAAGTGTAGATGTGTCGATGGTCATGCAACTACACACCTGTGACTAACCAGTCTATGAACCATAGTTAATTGTTCCAGAATGGAACATACAAGTATTCTACTCTGGCTAAACACAGCATTTGTACATAGGGCAATATGGCAGCCCTTAACTTCCATTGGGTACATATGATCCATAAAAAACAGTATCACACTTACCATGTACAGGACCATGGACTTGGGCCACACCTGACAGAACTATGAAATGGTGAGGGAGAGGTATTGCCAGCACCACCAAAGGCTGCAGGACTACAAGGTAATATGTGCATATATCCACATGTACAGAAGCTACTGTGATACTGGTCGTATTGATGACATTCTGCATTTGTGTGCACAACTGAGTGTAAACCCTAACTCCCCCCAATGCAGATAGACCTAACACCCATGTGCAGCTATGTATACCCTGCCACAATGACTGAAACAGTATTACACTGATGAGCACAGTATGCTTACCTGGACGCTCCTATGCTGTGGACTCTGTGACACCCACCTCTATGATGTATGGCGTGATGGATGCCTGGGAGCTGTCATGTGTTCCTAGGTTCACCAGGAATTCTTTGGTGGCCGAGAGTAGTTGTTCTGTTGCAGGCCCTCCACCGGGGTTGGCACGATCCTTGGCAGCAGTAACTGCTCTTGGTCATGCAACATTCATCATGTCTGTGGCTCGGTGTTGGACCTGCTTATGGGTCCTGTCCTATGGCCAATCTGATTGACATCCCACACAAGGTCTGCCCACAATGCTGCACACAACTCCCAAGTATGCCTCCCCTGGACAACAAGATCTGATGGTGCTGTCTGAGTCCATCTGCTATTATGTCATTCTCCCCTTCTGAGAAGGGGGATTGTCTTCTGTGGCACATGGTTCCTGAAAGACAATAAAAGTGCAACAAATTACAGGACCAGATACATGGACATCCAATATGTACAGATCCAGCACACCCATATTGGCCTGCAAGATCCACTGCTCCCTCACACATCATACCCCACAGTCTGGCAACACTCTATATGTGTGGATACCACCAAGATAGTAGCAGTACTGGGGTGTGTCCCTGCGTGCCATGACAGATTCTGCTGTATGTTCTAACACCCAACACTGCAGTCTACTGTGGTGTGTACCCTATGGGCAAACTCCCACTGATATGTCATATGTCCCCTGCCAGACAATTAACAGTGTGCTATTACAACAATTATATGGGGACAGTCCAGCAACATCAGTGTGCCACAATGACAGAAAACAATGCAAACTTGCTGTAGTAAATGTTCCCTGTAGTCATCATACCTCTCAACTATACAGATATTTGCAGAATGTCAGGATGTTTGCCTCATAGTGTTTGTCAGTTCCACACAAACTTATGGTTCTCTGACAAATATTTAAACACTGTTACTGAGTTTGGACATTGGTCCCCTCATAAATTATGGCTTTATCCTGCTTTCATGCTGTAAGAGGTTGACAGGTATGTTGGGCATAGCCATCAACCAAACAGGGACATATGTCAACAAAAATGGGAACTTAACCAGAGTACATCAGGGACATTCAGGGTCACTTTTAAAATGTTAGAACTATGCATGTAAGAAAGTGACTGAATGAGGGAGGTGAATTACAGTACATCGTTTGACATTACAGGACTGTACACCCTTACTCATTGTCATGATGTATTATGTGTAATCAACTAGCTGTTCTACAATAGCCAACTGTTAAGGAGGGATTGACAGGGACAGATGTGATTGAAAATCAGGGACAGTTGAAAGACATGCCTGTAGGTATATGACAGCAGAGTATGACTGAAATGTCATTACTATAGATCTAAGACAGGCTTACTGTTGTAATCTCTATTCCCCATACCTCTATCCTCCCATCTGCATCCTGTTATATGTATGTCCACAGTCTCACCTCATATGTGTGGTCAGTCTCCCATGACATTGTGGTCATCTGGCAGTTTACTGGTGAACATCATGGGTTGAGATCAGTAAGGAAAGAGACACACTTGAGTGTCAGACTTCATACCCATCAGAATACGCATGCTAATGCAATAGCTGTTATTCTATCAGCCTACTATATTTGTAGGGGCAAAACCATTGCACAAGTCCCTAGCTGTGGGTCTTAGCCCCCATTACATATGGCTGTGTCCAGATCCCTTTTTCTGGGGGGTTGGAAGGTATGGTAGGTCTGTAGCAGATACCTTTGCTGCAGCCTAGCACACACAGAGGGGAGTGTGGACACTTTTGGGGACAGCAAGATGTATGTGTAACTGTGGTAGCTGTGGCAGCCCTGTCATTACAGCAGAGCCAGGGTAAGGGTACTGTATAGTCTGATCAGGGCATGTGATTAATGTACATCTTTTATGTAATGGTGCCAATAACAGAGTAGTAGGCAACATATAGTTAGGCTATACAGATATGTGCAGTGCATTCATACCTGCAGGCTTCTGACTTGTAAAACTGGGTAGTGGTTCATTAACTAGCAGTAACTTGTATGGATTAGGATTGCAAGACTCAGTCATTACTTGCTGTATTCATAATAATGCACCTGAGCTGCAACACAAAACTGGATTTGAACCCAGAGCTGTGTGGCAAAATGCACTGCATGCATGGCATTTAACAGACTGCACTACTGAGTCACTGCAAAAGCATGTATATTTGCAAGATATATGTGCACATATACAGGCTGTGACAAACATTTCTACATCCATCAGTATGTGCATGGCTTTATATGGCTGTATTTCTGCACCAGGGTTCCAGTTGCACATGTACTTTGCCATTGCTGCCTTAGCAGGTGTCTTTCCACAAATCGTATTTGGCTGTCTACTGGTGTATTATTGCAGCAGAGTCCAAGGTACCCTCCAATTTTTCCCATTAGTTTTTATTTCAGTTACATGCCTAATGACTGTAAGTGGCAATCAGTATGTTTTGCTGGAAAGACCTGTTTTAATTCAGATCTGTGTGGTGTGGCGGGTTTATGCAGTGGGCTGTAGGTGAGAGGGGCCTAGGTTCAAAACTCTGCAGTGGTGTTTCTTTTGTACGTGTCTAACAATGTAATAAACATATTTAATTATTAAAGCTCATTTAAGCTTAGCTAAGTGAAGCAGTGCTGCGCACCCACCATGCCACTTCACTTAGCTCCGTGAAAATCTGTGCTAACAAAATATAAAGAAAAGAAAAAGGAGGTGATAGGAAAGTGGTGAAATGGGGGCAAGCAGGGGGAAAAATAGTGAAAGGCTGTTAGGGATGTGCAGGAAGGGTGTAGGAAAGAACCATAGCTATCCATATATTGTACAGGAACAGCTGTGCATTTTGACAGATGTTGTAAATGAATTTGGATCTCAAACCCCAGAGAGAGAGGAGTGAGGACAACATAACTGTGTTGTCAAGCAGATTAGACCAGAGTAGTGGTATCCAGTAGACACGTGTGCAACATGGAGAGCTATGTATGAAGCAATATTTTTTTTTGGAACAGGTGCCCATTTCTTTAAGGTGAGAGTGGAATGTACAGGAAAGGACACAGGTACATGTGGGGAGGTAAGTTGGGTAGGAATGGATGCATTTGCAGACAGACAAGACAGACAAGACTGTAGACAGAGGCAGTGTGTGACACATGAGGGGGGTAAACATCTTGGGTGTTATGGAATCAAAGTTGCACATGCCTCCAGACAGCAGCAGCATGGCTCATGTCCCCATCAATGAGATAGTTGACACTGCTGCTTCACTGCCCCAAGGGTGGCTGTGCTGGAGGCTGGGCGCCAGGGCGAGCCTGCCCCACCCGGTCAGCCAGCATAATCTCAATCTGGTGCAGGCATCGTTCATAGCTCTGGTGAACAATCCTGTGCACCATGACCAGCAGTTCATCCTGGGTGACTGCAGCCCCTTCCACCACCTTCCACTTCCCTTCCACCACCACTCCCAGGGGGAGGCCGGGCCCCATCCTCTGAGGCAGTTCAACCCAATGCCACAGGTGGTGCAGGGGCAGCAAAGGGGGCATAACTGGCCTGAGTCCCAGATGTACTAGGACCCGGTGCCACAGCCAGTTGAGGTAAGGTAGGTGGATCATCAGGAACCGGCATACCCTGACGTGCTGTGGTAATGGAGGTATAGCAGTAAATATAGGTTAGTTATTAACAAAACATTGTTAGTAATAACAGCATGGCAGAACATTGGAAATAACACAATTACATATCAATGCATATTATGTGAAACACAACAATAAATAACAGAACAGTCACTATAACAGCATGCCAGTAACAGTTACAGTATAAGGCCAACAAAATAGGTAATTTAACAAGATATGTTAATATGCATCCATTATAATACATAACAATAATAAAACACATGCCCCAAAAACAGTTAATGTGACAACATATATTAATAGTAAACCATAACCAATGAATAACAGTAATAAATAAATGAAGATAAGGGGTGGGGAGAGAGAGAAAAACAGTTGGTTAGTAATATTGCAGCTTACTTCCTTGACAACAGTACTACTATCCACTTTATGTTTCTGTATTTTCTTTATGTGTACAGTGAGTACAATTCTCCTGTAGCTGATGCAGCACATACATACCTCTCAAGCTATAAGCATGGGACACTATGGGCCAAGCGATAACAACTGCAGGTACACATTTACACAGAACACTTCCACATCAGGTGGACCTATATAACTACCTATGTGTTCTGTGGGGCTGAAATGGTGATACTTTGCAATCTAGGTACTCATTGCCATGGTATTCCTTTAACAGGTGGATTACACACTATTAATTACATAAAGTGAAATTGTGACACTTCAGAGACATGCATGTGTACAGTAAAGACAGTAAACAGCAGTCATGCCTTGGTTGGCAGGCATGGGAATAGAACACAATAGCAGTGACTGCAGGGGACATCTGCATGAAATGTATTAGTTGACTGCAGCAACTTTTAGCAGACACTCCAGGCATACAGCCATAACAGGATTACACATATTATTTTTGAACTCACATTGCTGATTTTTTTACATTCTTACTAATGATTTTAACAGTCTGGGAAATCTAAACACACAATTATCTACTCATAATATGGGCTACCTCACCCATTTGCCTGTAGTTCCTATGGAGAGAGAATTTGTAAGCATCACGTGACTGCTACTGCAATATTTAGTGCTACAAAGCACTGGATTTGAACTATGATCTGTGTGTGGCAAAATATACTATATACAGAGCACTTAACAAACTGAGCTACTGAGTCACTGTTGATTTCTGACTGGCTGATATTTACCTAGAGCTCACTTGGAACCATGACCTGGTAGTACTACTACAGTGTTATATAAGACCACAGTAACAGTAAAACACACATGCATGAAATACAAGTATAGCACATATAGTAGGCATGCTATATATCAGTATAAACAGTGCTGGTGTACACAGTTTATTGTTAGTGGGTTGACGTATCTGTGAAGTCAACAAACATTATCAGTTCATGGTGTGGTCTACCTCACCCATATACCTTGATTACCGGATGTTTGTGGATGTCAGAGCATTATGTGACCAATACTGGCCTTGAACAGTACTATATGAGTTAATCAATACAATTGGCAGCCACTAGATTTGCATTCTACAGCTATTACAGTGTTATACTTGACTGCAGCACCTAATCTCACAGCCTGAATGCATACAGCTGTACTGCAATAGTTACAACAAGACAATCCTGATGTACACCATTTTCCTTGGTGTTATTGGTATTGTTTCATGTTTTATTGCAGAATATTTGGCATTATTTATTTCTTGCAGTACAGCTCTAATTCTACATTTATTGCAATACAGACTTTATTGTATATACTTTAATGCAGTTACTGGTATTGTTTCATGTTTTTATTGTACAACAGTTGGCCTTATTCATTTCTGAGATACAGCTCTAATTCCGCATTTATTGTACTACAGACTTTATTGTATATACTTTAATGGAATTACTGGTATTATTTCATGTTTTTATTGCACTACAGTTGGCAATATTCACTTCTTGCAATACAGCAGCTCTACTTCCACATTTATTGCACTACAGACTTTATTGTATATACTTTCATGTAGTTAATGCTTTAACCTTTCTTGCTTATTTCACTACAGTTAGCATAATACATCCGTACTCACCACACTCATGGCGCAACCTGGCCAGGCTCCCGGTGTGCGACTCGACATTGTGAGCCCTCTCTTCTGCACTGTTGGGAGAGGAGTACAACATTATACATACCAGTTTTGTAGACATTCAGATTAGATATTGATGAAACAGAAATGAAATTACTTACATACTTATGAGGCATTCCCTGCTCAAGCTTCTTGGACCCAGGTATCCAAGCGTTCCCCCTTTCAATGTTTCAGGTCATCATGGTGGTGATGACACTGCTCCCCTGTGTGGGGATACCAGTAACACTGATGAGCTCTTTGGCCAGCCGGTCCCAGCCCTCCGCCTTACACTCTGGACCCTGGAAACCTCCCTGCAGCATCCGGTCATCATGGTTTTTAACTAGGAGTCCAACCATAACCTTGGACTCCAAAATGCCCCAACACTGCACTCAAAAGCATTCATCTTCACCAACATCAACCATAGCATCCGTCAGAAGAACTCCAAAGGATTCTGCTGTATTCCCACCTTTTGGGCTTAATATAGGCTGTTTTCCCACCTTTACATGTCATTGGGCAAAATTCAAAAAAGCAACATGTTGCTTAGCACTGTGCAAACCAGAGCAGCTGAGCTGAGAAGCGTGAAAATTTGCAGAACCGGAGTCTTAGCAGAGCTTAGCAGCACGCAAACCAGCTAATCAGAATCGAACAGCACATAAACATTGGTAGAGCTGTTATCATGTTTATACGGTGCTTGGCAGGACTCAGCAGGTCTCAGCAGAGCTTAGCAGACTGCAGTGGAGCCATATTTTAAATTAGTCTGCAAAATTTGTATGTTAAAATTAAACACTAATTTCCTTTCAATGTATTCAAACCCTGAACCTACTGCACATGAAGATGTCACTCTACCTATTTAACTACGTGGATATTAAGAAATCTGATATACCTTCACATATACCACTGAACTACGTATAAGCAGTGCTGAGCTCCACACCGTGCCATGCAAACATGCTTAGATATGTTTAAACATCACATATAAATAAATAAAAATTGACATCCAATTTCTAATTTTAGATGTCTGGCAGGTGTCTGCTGTCTTATCTGTGGGTGTCACTTAGCTATGCTGTGCTCACCACTGCACAAACATTCTTTTTAAAAAAAAATTTAGATACAAAATAAAACACTAGCACAGTGCAGGGAGTCTCTTACTCCTTTGCAGACATGGTTATCACTACACCACTCCCTGCACTGATTCATTAACCGTGTTCCTCGGCTCTCCCTCAGCAATGCACCATCATTAACATACATGGCATGCTGCCAAGGGGGAACCATGTACACAGACACAGTAACATTCTGGGTAGGCTCTACACTGTGCCTACATGGATTTTATTAAATCCTGGGAATTAGGTAAATAAACTACATTATCTCAAAGTACCGTATGACCAATAATATAGTCACCTCAGCAGCAAAGCCTACCTTATAACAGAAACTATATCTGCTCATATTCTGTACCTCATACTAAATAAACCCTTCCTTATTCTACTCAGTGCATTATTAAGGTGTTAAACTCGAGCACACTTAAAGTGGAAACTCCAGACTGATACCAGATTGCAAATACAATGATCTTAGAGTGGTTGAGGAGAAGTCATGTGGGAGATGACAAAAAATGTAAAATCTCTTTGGAAACTTGAATGCTTTGAGTAGTCTGTTGTATTACAATGAAGCCACAAATTAGCCACAATAGGCTAAATGGTCATGTAAAAAGAACCCCAATTTTGAAGAGCATAAGTTCTCATTAATTGCTATTCCCTATTCCAGTTTCTCTTGGAGACTAATAATTAGCCAGGATAACAAGCGCATTAAGTGATCTTTGCCTTTTGTTCCTATTTGCATCACATTGACCTTGTCTGAATGAAAGCACATGTGCTCTATGCCATCATAATCTATCTCTTATCACTTTGAAAAAGCATATTTTAAGCTCTGAAGCTTTATTAAATGACAAACAGTTCATTTATGTTTCCTTCTTCATTGTGTGCAGTCCTCTGTATTTACTTTGTTTCTATGACATTCATGCAGTACACATTTTCTCTATACATGAGGATCTATACAGGTTTATTTAAAACAACTTGTCTCTAATAGTCCTGCAAATAGTAAACTCAAGTGAGATAATTATAGCAATGAAATTACGTGCAAATAATATTTCATAAATTTGAAGTATGTCTTTAAAGTGTCAGATACAATACTAGCACAAGGAACACTATAGACACCATATAATTTCAAATGTGTCATAGTCATGTAAAGTTTTGACTTTCAGATCACAGAACACTGACAAAATAGATTAGCTTTGAGGTTTTGTATAACATGCAATGTCATAACCTTTAATCAGATGATATTTGCACTACGCAAAGACAACATATTGTATAAAGGTTTTAAGTTTATGAATTACGGCAACAATTACAGTTCAGGCTATATGTTGACGCATAACATCTTCCATACTTACAATTTTACCAGTCATACTTTTAAGGAATACATTTCATAACAGCAGTTATTTATCAGTTTCATCTTGATGTTTTCTTCAGGAAAATAAGTCTAGTTAAGTTAAGCTATCCCTTTTACTTTTGAAATGTCCGATTAAACAGTTTCAAAGAAATCTCAGTCAAAGTCAAGTACAAACCACACCAGTCTGAGTCTAACACCAGCATTTATAAAACATTTATTAACCTTAATAGAAACTATAAATTATTCATGTTCTTTTAAAATAAGAATATTTTTTTTCACAGCAGAAATATACAATGAAATGAACCACCTACGGACAGTGTTAAACACCAAGAGAGTTAGATCCAACCTCTCCTTCTTTTCACTTATTTCATTTGCCTCAGATATCATTGAAACTTTCTGCTGACTTATATTAAACTAGTACTTTTGGGAAAGAGTTAAACACTCTGTCAACCCTTATTTTCCCTTCTCCATCCTCTCTCCTTCATCTTCATCCTCAATTCTATTACTTTTACTTCTCCACTAACAGTGCAGTGGGTCTAGATAAAGCTCTTAGATTCCGTTCTCATACCATAAGTAATCCATTTATTTGCCCCTTTTGACTGCTCTAGGTCATGTGACCTCTGCTAGTTTAAGCTGGGATTCATAAACATTGTGTGCAACTCCAAAGGGTTGATGCACAACAGATATCACATACCAGAGCTCTGTGCAGTTCACAAACATTCACTAAAAACAATGAAATCCTCCATACTTTACTGATTACCTGAGAGAGTCTAGGTATTGAGTAGGTATGCAAATGATACTCTCCCCTAACATCTGAAATTCATTAACACGGGTCATGGAATACATTGTGCTACAATGTCTTTAAGTCAGAAAACTACAACTGTGGACTGTCTACACTGAAAATAAAACAGCGGCCCCCAATGTCCCATGCAAACTGATATCATACTCAGCAGAATATGGGTAAGCATGGGTAAACCAACATCACAAAATACCTGCAGTGAATTATGCCTCTCAATGTGCAATTTTAAAAAGTCACTGCAATGTTTAAGGTGCAAGTTATACAAATCAGAGCAAAATAGTACAAGTCTCATCCATAAAGGCTACATAAAATGTGTGATGCAATGTCATTCTCACCAGTGGGAGCAATGATATGGGTTGATTCCATTAAACTCATATGTAAATGAGTTCTGCTCCACTGTCATTTCCATAGAAGTTGAAACTTTTAAGAACTGCTCCTTCCCATTACAGTGGAGTAGGAAATAAACGTGATTCACCACCATCCACCACTATCTGACTACTAGGCAATCGTGGAGACACTGTAATACACATACACAGTGAAGTCTGCAAAGTTTGACATTTAGAATTGCAGAAGGAAATCAGGAAATCAGAATAGATGACCCTGGCAATCACTACTGCTGACTGGTATTTATTGGTTAGTACAACACACAGTCATGCTGTGAATGTTTTATTTACGAATGTCATATCAGCAAAACTGAAGTAACACCACAGCAGGATGGGATGACATGGAAGCAGTAACAGTAGCCCTGAAGTAATCTTGTGAAGTTAAATGTATTTTATATGTTTTAGGCACTTCAGAACTGTAAAGAAAAGGGAAGGACTGCTACAGCACTGCTGATCATATTTTGAGATCCACTGTATGGGAAGTCAGATGGCTCAAAAAAGGTATATATATCTCTGCAAGCATAGAGCAGTAAGTGTTGTTTGAACGGCAAGCAGTTTTGTAAATGTTTGTGTGAACCCTGCACAATCCTTGTCTGATAGAACTGTATGTTGTCTGTGTGTATGTGGTCTACCTCTGGTGTCACTCATATTTACGAACTGCACCATGGTCAGGTCCACATAAAAGGCACACTCCACATATCCTGTGTATGAGACCATGCAGTATATTCATGAATAAGTGGTTAATCTTCCATCGTAGGGTTAATCTCCAGAAGGCAACCTAATACGTTTGAAGTAATTTACTCTTTGCAGTGGGAGTGTAGCATCAGTATCTAAAAAGTCTTTTCTTGGTTGTGAACTCAACATCTTGCTGGCTTCCAATAATATATTTCACAGTGCACTGTATCATTCAACCTTAAGGCGGCTATAACACACAGATGATTTTCTTAATATGTCATGCAGAGCTGTAACAATGTTATTATTTAGAGCACCCAGTTGGTGCACCCCTCAACACTGTCTGTAAGTGATTGCAATGTCAGTTGCTTAGTGATAATCTGTAAACAGTCAAACTTTTTAAGGACAGTTTGACACTTTACTGATTGTCATTAAGCAAAATCAACTGCAATTGCTTACAGAGAGATTGTAAACTGTTCAGCTGTCAATGTGTTATGTTTTACAAATTTATTATAGCTACTTTTAAAAATAGGATAGTTAGATCCTATTTATCCATGGCCATGGCTGCATTCGATCCCTATAGCAATTCTGTGAACAGTTGCCCCTTTCCACAGAGTTTACTCGGCAAGTAAGGAACAGAAGCAGATGGCCAGGCCTATCTTCCATATTAGTAACACCCTGCAACTCAAGTAAATTTTAATGCATCAGTCAGTCTACTTTATGTCCTTGGGAAGAAACCAGAGTACCCCCCCAAAAAATCCAAGTGAATACAGGCAGGGCATACAGACCTCATAGAAAAGTCACCCACACAGAGATTCAAACTGTAGAGCCTCTTGCTGTGATGTGACAATTCTAACCACTGCAATACTGTGCTGCCCCAACAGTTAAATTACAATTTATCTATTAATTGTCCACTATTATAACCACTTAATTCCCAGCCTGTTAGCTGTCAGACTTGTTTAAATGTTTGGTGTTCCCTTCAAGTTGTTATCCAAGTCAGGTGCCCCATTTACCCCACTCTTGCATGTTTTTATGTCTTCCCCAGTCTCACCAGCTCACCATGAAGTGAACAATCAAACCTATTTCTTCCTGTACTAGCAGCAGTATTGCCACAGTCAGGGTGAAAGCTGGTGACTGGAAGCCCCATATCCTAGCAAGTTGGAGGATTGCATGGCTAACTCCTCTCCCTTCAGTAGCTAACATGTTCATAAC
The DNA here is from genome assembly GCF_019279795.1 of Protopterus annectens. Lineage (NCBI taxonomy): Eukaryota > Metazoa > Chordata > Ceratodontiformes > Protopteridae > Protopterus > Protopterus annectens. Next base: position 1,138,494,212 of record NC_056744.1, read on the forward strand.
TGAAGCAGAGGCTACAAATCTGAGCCCAGCTATGTCATTGCTTACATAACCCATGCAGACATACACGTTTCCAAGCTGCAGTCTAACAATGCTGTTTGGCCAGAGATATCACCAGTGAACAACGGATCTCTTGCTGCTATGCTGGTTGACCTCACATCAGGTGTCAGCAACACAATGAAATAAGTTACCTCCCTCCTTTGGAGGAGTGGGCGACCCTTCCCCCAGCTATTCACAGTCATCCCACCAGCTGACTCCTGTGCTCAGATTCATTACTCAGACCCTGAGCACTGAGCCCAGAATATGCTCTATTTCAATGTCACTGAGGCAGTGGAAGATTGCAGCATTGCATTTTATTCCTTCAGTATGTACTTGCATACTCTGTGACTCTTACGTAAATCAATAAGCCAATCTAATATCCATGTTCATGTAAGGCACTTACGCCTACTAGGTTTTATCTAGTTAATAAATAAATAAAATAGATTTCTGATGCATAGAGGTTAAACTTAGGCAGCACTGTGGCTCAGTGATTAAGATTTCTGCCCAGGTGTCAGTCCTGGTTACTGTTCAAATCATTATGCTAACCGGCTACTACAAACTGTCCAACATAGTGCATTTTAGCATAGATGTTGTGGCCTGTGTTACAGTGGAAACTGGACTACAAAGAAAAAGTTGACTTACCCAGTTAACAAGCAAATCTGTTATGTTACTATTAATTACTAACTTTTTTCTAGACATTTCCTTCTATGAACCACCCAAGGCAAGTACCCTGTCCCTTTGGGTAGTCAAACAATTTCTCATCTGCTTCACTAGCATGGGCCACACACCAATATCCATTAATTTTCCCACCAACCTCCTATGAGACATGGTATCAAAGGCCTAGATGAAATCCAGGCATAACACATCTACAGCCTTTCATTTGCCTAGTCTTGTGATGACTCAGAGCAGGGGTTCAAGAAGAACTGATAAGAACTACCATAGTGAGCCATGCATTTTCCCACCTGCATTTGATTTAAAACTCAAGAATTCCATCTACTTTCCACACAGGAAAAAAAGCTTTCTGAAAAAGAAGACAGGCTAGGATGCCTATAATTGACTTTAAACCTCCCAGACAGACCAGTCTGAAAGGGAGTCATTTTTCCACTATCCAGTCTGTAGCAGCATTATATCTTTCAAGTGAAGTTACTAGAGGTGAGTCAGTAGTTCTCATAATATTACTGTTAACTCTTTGTATACATAAGGAACCAGAATAACTTAGTCCACAGCTTTTCTTATCACTCTGAAGTCACAGAAGATCTTGCGTTACTTTGCCCCTGGTCGATGTCCTTGTTTTCCATTTTCACATCCATACTAAACATGCTTGCTCATGCTAACAATCTGTCATACAATTTATTTTTTTGTAAACAATGACCGATGTATTATTTACTAAGCATGTCACCTGATCGTTTCTGAAATGTCCTTACCAATTTTCCCAGTAACACAGACTGCTGCTAGTTTCCTATGTTCCTGATTGTAGCTGAATTTATTTCATCCAGCCAATGCTCTTACTGCTGTCATTCTGTTTGTCAACACCGGTCTAATAGAGGACTGCTTTTTTCCCCTTAGGACCTCGGTTACAGGCCTCCCTGACCCATTTCTCTCCAGTCTACTTTATGCTTTCCTCTCTCTTTTTAAATCTGCCTCATCTCTCTTAATCCAGATTACAAATTCTCAGCCTTAGCACTTCCTTTTTCTACTTTTATTCCTTTCTTACTACTTCTATGATGGAGTGTTGAAGCATTTCCACTGTCATCATTTCACAATATCCTTTGAGATATTTAATAACGTGCTGCTTAACAGGCTGAGGTCTTTTTTTGTAATCTCCAGCAATTTATGCAGACTGCAGTACCTTTTATCTCTTTCTGACAGTTTTATTGCTTGGGTTCTGTGTTATTGTTTTTTTCACTGATGCTTTGGATAACTCTGACCTCCCAATATAATTGTGTGGAATCCAGAACTGCAACAGTCTAAGGGAAGCCACATCAGTGACTTGCACTGATGTTACTACTAATGTTGTCCTCATGTACACACACACACACACACACACACACACACACACACACACACACACACACACACACACACACACACACACACACACATGCTGGTTATACTTTAAAATAAGTTACAAAATAATTTCCATTTGCAAATGCCACTTCATTGAATAATAAATCCTTCTTAATACAGAATCAGAAGTGAGCATGACACTTGTTTAAAACTGTTGCTGGAGATAACTAGAGATCTTCTCAAGACTAATGTGATCAGTCTTCTATGAAATCATCCTAATCAATGAATGATGGCCCAGTCAGGTGGCTGGGTGTCTTACATGTCAAAGAAAGAGAAAGCTGGCTCACAGTTAGTTACTCTTAAAACCTGAATTTGCATGTCATCATGTTATGTAATTTTATTGTTATGCTTTATCTAAAGTTTGAAGTCTGTTTACATGAAAACAAGTGCACATCTTCTCATATAGTTTATAACATGCAAAAAAATAGTAGTTGGATAACGATAAATAATCAGTCAGCAACTGAAGTTGACAGAGAATTTCCATTGAAGAGATCAGTGAACAGTCATCTAGAAACCAACTAGGTAGACTGCAATCCACATATGAAACTTTAAATGTTATTAAAGTTCTAAGTTTACTGAAGTATTAAAAATGTGTACTGTTGACTGCAACTCATGGTCAAAGATGAATAATCCAAAAAGAATTTCAGACAAGTTCATATGTTGTTTACTTCTGAAATGTAGCTGCACTCAGTAGGGCATGTTAATTAGCGCAGTCAGGAAATCCACAAATAAACCTCAATATACCCTTACAAGAAATGCATGATGCACTAAGTTCACCATGAACACGTTTACTTCATTCAGTATAATTTATAGGGTTGTAATTAAAAACATCAAAATGGAGAGCAATCATTAGTATCCTTTGAGTCTTAACAGTCAAAAATGCCTTTTAATTATGTGCAACTTATTATATTTACAGGAATATTGCTGAAATCATCCCTTTTATATACTCCTTAAAACGTAGCTGTGGTAGTGCTCAGCTGAATGGTTTGGTACCAGGCACTACAGCCCTGAAACCTGTGTGATGAAATACCTTGCAATGGAACAGATTTTCTCTTCAGTGTAAAAGCAAAACATAACTAACTATGGAATGAAAAACACAAAACAAATGCTTGATTTGACAGCAGTACCTAGGTGAACTGTTCATTACTGATTATTGTCTATGTCCCTCAAACAAAGGATATTAAACAGAAAAAAATATTATCTGTCTACTGATAACACAAGCTTTGCTATTTTAGATGTTGTTTTAGCACACATTACTAAGTTGGTAGCTTTGAATTCAGTCAATTTCACACTTTATATTTCACTATTCATCCTGATTTAGGATATAAAGTTATTGTAGTTTAGCATTACCCAAGAATAAGACAAGATCTCCCTGTCTTAGGAAGAAGGTTTTTTTTACAAGACAAATAAAAATAAGGCAGTGGTTAGTCGATGGTCATAAGTGAACTGTTATTTACGACTAAACCTCTTGATTAGGCATAGGTTATAATTTACATGCACAAAAATTATTTCTGAGTGAAAAAATATTAAGATGGAGTACAAGGAACAGTTGTATAAAACACGTTCATATAGAAATATCTAACTAGCAAGCTGTATACAGAGCATAAGCACTAAGAAACAACTGTTGCACATCTTATAAATAAGGGTATGGCATGGCATCTCTGTCCATTGGTGTCATTGTTTCGCAATATTCAGCAGCCATCGTAAGACCAATCATTGAGCACCACCTTCAGTATGGTACAATCTCCAAGAAAAGGTATATTATCCTTCCCCACATATCATGTTATTGATGATCATTGTGTATCATAAAATATACACACAAATTGTTATAATTAACACACAAAGTTCAAATATTGTAAATGACATGAGAAAACGCATCTGTTTAACAGCAGAAGTTCAATACCATATTTAATAGAAACCTCTCTTGCTGTGTAATGTCTATTCTTACTACTAAAAAGTAACACAGCCTTTAGCTGATTTTCACTTTTTATAAGGCCTAAATAAAGTAAGTAAGCACCTTTATCAGAAAATATTTTTACATATTGTTCAATACGTAATTCAAAAACAGGTTCAAAATTCATTCTATCACATAAGTAATATAAACAGATGTTGTAAAAGCAGCTGTTAATGGTAATAACAGTTTTCAAAAATATTTATCTTAAACACATTAAACATACTTTGACATATGGTTAATTCTTCAACATTTTATAATTAAATGAAAATATTTTACCTTTCTTGGATCAACTTTAATTACCCCTGACTGAGAATCCTACAAATCTAAAGTAAAAGGGATTCTTGGACTTAGTAAATACAAACACATTTGACCAAACAGTGAATATGCCCACTAGAAGCTTCAACATACTGTACCTCATGCCTACAAATATGGAAGAACACTGCCCCACACACACAATGTCTTATCCACCCTGGTAAGGTTTGACCGTAAAGCTGTCTTCTTCAAAATCAAAATCAACTCCGTAATGCCATTAAAACCAGTAACAGTCAGGAATTATTCCAAAATTACCTTTTATTAAGTGATGATTTGTCAAAATTATATCCCCCTCCAAACTCCAAGAACAAACTCTGTACAACCATGTCAATGGCTGCACAGAGGCTGCTGTACCTACCAGAAATAAGCCCAGGACTAGCGCCAGAAACAAACTGCCCTTATGGCATCTCAAATTAAACATGAAATAAAACAAATGGAAAATAATTATGATAAAGAATCAGGAAGGGTCTTCTTCTTTCTTTTGCAAGCAGAGGTGGTTAACCCCATAGTCGGTACACTGCTGTGGATGTAGCTGTATTCTAGACTTCCTTCATGACACCTTTCTATGCTGTTCAGTCCATAGCAATATTTATGGCCTCCTGTAGGTTGAGTCACCAGCTTCTCAGGTCCTCTTCAACCTGTTTAGCCCATGTCTTCTTAGGTGCAGATCTGTGAACTCTCTAGTTCAGGGACACTCTTTCCATAATAGTTGGTATAGTAAGTGGCGGGTATCCATCCTGCACGTTTCCAAACCAGGGCAGCCTTCTGTTCTGGATCTCTTTGCTGATCATTGGCTGCTGATCACATCTGGTCTGGATGTTCTCATTTCTAATGCAGTCATAAAGCGATATTCCCAAGATTTGAAGCAGGCATCGCAACTGGAAAACCTCGAGCTTGTTCAGATCTGGCTTGAGGAAGATCCACATTTCTGATCCTTAAAGGAGAACTGGCAAGATCAGTGACTGGAAAAGGTGATGCAGAAGCTATAAGACACATTTTATCACATTGGAAGATATTTGCTACAGGAGGGATGGATATGAATAAAATTGGAAAGTCCCTACAGTATTTTTTAGAAGAGATTGAAACATAAAATTCTTAGAACAAAGTGGTGACATTCAAAAGCACACAACACATCACAGAGGTATGTTTAAGTGTGACAGATGTCCCCAGTGTCCCTCAATTGTAGAAGGATAAAGCATTCCTTTACATGTGTTTGGTAAATTTAAGTGCCCTAGAAGATGTAATTGCAAAACAAAAATGGTAGTATATGCTGCCCTATGTAGGACGTGTACTTCATTCTTCATAGTTAAAACAGAAAGATCTATAAAAGAAAGGTTATACAAACATTTAAGAGATATAAAAAAACAAGACCAAAAGAATGCACTCATAGGTTCAAAGGTTCATAGGTATGTACTAGGCTAAAGGCCCTGGAGCCTTTACAAGCCTAGCTTATAGGATTACCCTGGCATCGTGCCACCTGACCTTAGTTCCCAGTGCCTCTGTCAAGAAGAGCCATTGGAGTGATCCCCAGGGTGAATTTTCTATTTCCCATCCACTCATCAAGATTTATTTTGAACAGGGCCAGTGAGGTGCTCTGCTTGACATGTATGGGAAGTCTATTCCATAGCATGGGCAGTCTCTGGGTTATGAACCTGTCCCTCCAGCATGTTCTGTTGATTGTGGTAATGAGGTTGAGGTCTCTGGAGCATGTGGTGTGGAGGGATTGGGATTTCTTTAGATGTAGTATTTCTAACAGAGCTGGGTCAGACATGGCTTTGTAAGTCAAGCAGAGATCACCTCTAAGTAGGCTATATGAGACAGAGAATAGTTGGAGGTTTTTGAGTCTGTCCATATAGCACAAGTCTTTAAGGCCTAGGATCCTCTTTGTGAGGTATTTTTGTGGCCTCTCCAGTTGTTGCAGGTGTCTAGTGAGGTACATGCCAAATGGGGCATTGTACTCGATGATTGACCTAATGAGCAACTAGTTACCATAGTAGCTCAAGTCTCTCTAACATAAGAGAAGCTGGTCCACCTCTTTCATCAGTTGTTACTTTATCTATGGCCCTGAATTTAAAACAATGTTCAGGAAACTCATGTACGTGCTTAGCTAATGCATTCTCAAGTTTACTCCTTTACTATGGAAACTATGCCTTAATGCTGGGCAATTTCCAGGCCTCAACGAAATGTGTTCCATTTTATGTATCTTAAAGTTAAAAAGTCTAACAAGGTGATATAGCCTATACATTCACAAGTTAAATACTTTTGAAATTTACGTTTTTAACATGTATGCATTTCTTTTCTATGTTGTATAGTTTGGGGTAAAATTATATATATGTTTTATACACACACACACACACACACACACACACACACACACACACACACACACATATATATATATATATATATATATATATATATATATATATATATATATATATATATAATTTTTTTTTTTTAAGTTTTTAAGAACCTTGTTAAAATAACCTTTCCTGTACTGTTTACTGTTTTTGTATAAGGTCCAGCTACACAAGGGTTAATGACAATATGTTAGGGGACAATGTATCATTGGTGTGAATAGAACATGTGATAGATGCTTTTAATATTTAAATGACTTGATTACACTATTATTTTTATTTGATGAAGTTCTACTATTAGAGGAACGAAAAGCACTTAATAAACACCTTAGTCTTATTTGCTTTAATTGGGTTATTATTCTTCAGTTGGTATTTCATAGGTTCATAGGTTGATACTAGGCTATCTGCCCTAGGGCATTTACAAGCCTAGCCAGAGTGTGTTTGGCTTTCGCCACCCTTCTTAGATTAGTTGACTGTGCCTCTGTATTGTAGGTCACAGAAGATAGCCCATTTAAGGTTAGTTTACAGTGCCTCTGTCTAGCAGTGACACAGAAGAGATCCCAGGGGTAAATTTACGATCTCCCATCCAAACGTCAAGATTCTTCTTGAAGAGGGTCATTGAGGGGCTCTGTCTGACATGGATTGGGATTTTGTTCCAGAGTGAGGGGAGCCTCTGGGATATGAATCTGTCCCTCCAGCATGTTCTATTTATTTCTGTGCTGAGGTTTAAGTCACTGGAGCGTGTAGTTCTGATGGATTTGGATTTCTTGAGGTGGAGCATGTCCATTAATTCTGGGTTGGACATGGCTTTATACGTTAGGCACAGATCGCCTCTGAGTAGGCGGTAAGCAACTGAGTAGAGCTGGAGTTTCTTTAACCTAACTGCGTAGGGCATCTGTTTGAGTCCCTTGATCCTCTTGGTGAGGTACTTTTGGGGTCTTTCTAGTTGTAGCAGGTGTACATCCCAAATGGAGCATTGTATTCAATTATGGGCCTGATGAGTGATGAGTAGAGGGGCACAATGACCTCTCTTGATCTAGATGTGAACCCCTTCGTGATAAGGTGGGCTATATAGAATGTCTTTCTAACCACTTTGGCAATGTGATTGTCAAAGGAGAGATTGCAATCTACTTGGGTCCCCAAATCCCTAATTACTTCTTCCGTACTTAATGGATTACCACCTATGTGGTAATTTGTGGGCACTTTGTTTTTCCCAAAGGGGATGACTATGCACTTTTTGGCATTTAGCTTTAGGCCATGGCTCTGGCACCAGTTATCTGTCTCTGTGAGACCTTTTTGAAGGATGTTTGTGTCAGCCTCGGAGTTGATTATGGCCCCCAGTTTGCAGTCATCTGCAAACTTTGTCAGCCATAATCCTCCTGTGTTAGCCTGTACCTCAGAGAAATATATACCGAACAAGAGAGGTCCCAGGACTGAGCCTTGTGGGACGCCACTTGTAACTGGTTTAGAGTCTGACATGGCACCTGCAATTCTGACCATGTGGGTTCTATCCCTAAGCCAGTTTGCAACCAATCTTGTGACATAGGGGTTGATATTTAAGCTGGTGAGCTTATTTATGATGCCCGGGTGGGGTATTGTGTCAAAGGCTTTTGCAAGGTCAAGGTAGGCTGTGTGGACTACCTTCCCTTCGTCTATGGCCTTGGTGATTGTTTCAAAGAAATTGACCAGGTTCGAGAGGCAAGAACTGCCCTTAACAAAGCCAAATTGGGTAGGATCCAGTGTTTGGAGGTTCCCAATGTCTTTGTTTATGAGTTCCATGATGATACGCTCCATAGCTCTGCAGACCAGGCTAGTTAGGCTCATAGGGCGATAGTTTCCAGGGTACGTTGTGGCACCACCTTTATGGAGTGGTACCACTGTTGCTGTACACCATTCTTTGGGTGCATATCCTGTTGTAAGGCTGAGACTGAACAGTGATTTTAAGTGAGGGTTCAGTTCATCTTGGAGCTCATGTAAAACGCAGCCCGGGACACCGTCCGGTCCCATTGATGCTGTGTTTTTTTGCTTTGGAGAGGGCAGCTCTCACCTGTGCATCTGTGATGACAGGGAGGCTACACTCTGTTGGGATAGTCAATTGCTCATTTGGGGGGGGGGGTTTGCACTGAACCTGTCTGCCAGGATGTTGGCAATGTCTGTGGGTTCAGTGTATTTTTTGTCATTTTGCACTAACTCAGAGCATATCTGGGAGTTTCCACCCAGGTTTCTGACATAACTAAAGAAAGCCTTGTGATTATCTTTAGCGTCTTGTGCAATTTTTCTTTTGAAGCTAGCCTTAGATGATTTTATGAGGGATCATAGTTTCTTGCTAGTACTGATCAGAGTTGCCTTCCCTTTCAGAGATTTTGCTCTATCATGTAGTAGCTTCCTCCTTCTGTTGTACAGCTTATTTATGGCTGGGGTCCACCAGACAGGTCTCCTGCCTTTGGAGGAGTGTGTCTTGGTTTTATTTGGGATAGCACGATCCACACATTCCTGTAGGTATTCATAGAATGCGTTTGTAAAGGATTCTGCAGTTTGGGCCGTATTTTCCACTGGCCCTGGGGCTTTGAAGGATTCCACCTCAGTTTTGAGAAGTGGGAAGTTTGCTTTTGAGAAGTTTTTGACCGTGGTTTCTTTTGCTGGGGGTGGGGACGGGATATGGATGTCCATAGTGATTAATTTATGGTCAGATCTTACCATTGAGGGGTATAACTCTGGTATGGAACATAGAGTCCCCATGTTGGTGATGATCAGGTCCAATATGTTTTCCCCTCTTGTGGGAGTGGTGACCAGTTGTTCCATAGCATTTGAGTTTATAAATTCTAGGAACCATTGGGCTAGGGTGTTGGGGCTTGAGTAGTGCTCCCAGTCTATGTTTGGGTAGTTAAAGTCACCCAATATAATGGTGTTTGGAGAGACCTTCATATTCTCCAGTGTCTTCAGGAAAGCCGAGTGGGGTTCCTGAGTTTGGGAGGGTGGTCTGTAGCAGGCTACAAACTGGAAGGCAGTTTTTCCCACTGTTAGTTGCACTTGGATGGTCTCAGATGCTTCGTGCAGTGCCACTAGCCTGGAGGTATGGGTATCTTTGATGAATATGGATACTCCCCCTGCTCTTGTGGTTCGGTCCGAGTTTTGGGGCCAAAAAGCATGGTATGAGGTATAGCCTGGTAGTACTGGAGTGCTCTCGGGAGCCTTGAACCAGGTTTCTGTTACTGCACAGATATCGATATTCTCCATACTGAGGACAGCCTCGAGTCCGTGCATCTTGAGGTTTAGACTTCTGGTGTTGAGCAGCATTACCCTTAGTTTCTTTTTCCTTATGTTGTCTAAGGAGGTGAGTTTGTCTTTTGAGCCTTGCCTAAAAAAGGCACTATGAGGGTGGTACGAGCCTTGGCCAGTATTCAAAAACCCAGGGGTGACAGGTGCAAGCCGTCCCTAGCGAAGCAACGTGGCTTGTCAAGCATGTCATCCCAGGCTGATAGACACTGGATCCCCTTTGAGTGACACCAATACTTTAGCCAATTGTTGAAATTGATCATTTTGTCTTTATACTGTGGTATCATTCTTGGTGAGGGTAAGATGCTACTCAAGGTCAGGGTCATACCGGCCTGGGCCACATGATCAGAGAGCTCCTCTATGTCTCTTTTCATGTAATCCAGGGAGGTACATCTCAGGTCATTCACACCAGCATGGACAATGATGGAGTCATATTTATACTTGCTTTAGAGTGACCTGAGTGTTTGTGTTATGTGGCAGATCCTGGCACCCGACAGGCAGCTTACAGTGACCTTCTCCTTGTTCAGCCTGGTGAGAGGGACGTCAGTGTGTCTGACAATAGAGTCACCTATTACAAGTGTATTAGGTGTGTTGTTTAGCCTTAAGGGCTGTGACTGTGTGGCACACTGACTTTGTGAACTATGTGATATGTGGGTATTGTTGTGGGGTAACAGTTGCTTGGATGTCTGCTTTGGATGTCTCTGCTGCTTGGGCAGATTTTTATTTAGAGCCTCCGGGCATGTTTTTTGCGTGTTTATGTGTTTGGTTTGCTGTTGCGATAGGTCTATGTGAGACTGGATTTATGGTGTGTGTGATTACCTTCTCCTCCAGACTGACTATGCCAGTACTATGTTGAGAGAGCTCAGCCTCCAGTTTGGCTATATAGTTGCATCTCTCACATATATTTGAGCTTGTTGGGAAGAGGAGAGGGTGGTCTGTGTACATAAGGCAGTTGTAACATTGCCTCAAGATTCCCATATTCACCAACTGGACTGGAGAGTAAACCTGAAACTGACTTTTGGACATGCCAGAATAGTATAAGGAATTACTTTTTGACTTGATCAAAAAGGACCAATAGGGAGCCAAGTACTTAAAGGGAGTATAAGAGGGTGTAGTGCTTTAGTTTATTAGTGCTTACTTATAAGACACTTATCCTAGCTACTGCTGGGTTTTAGAAGGAAAACAGAGTGCTTACATTGAGATTTGGAGCAGTTCTAAGGGAAAAAGTGAAGAGCAGACTTTGTGTAGCCGGAGTAGTTTAAACCTGATTAAGCGGTGCTGCCCGATGCTGCATTTGGTTTTAGTCACTGAGTTTGTTTATTTTATTCACTTGTATGAGTTAATAATAGCTCCCAACTTGCAATAGTCTGCGAACTTTGCCAGCCAGAGTCCTTTCATGTTGCACTGGACTTCAGCGAAGTAGATACCAAACAGGAGAGGACCCAGGACCAAACCCTGTGGGACTCCACTTGTGAATGGTCATCAGTCTGACTTGGAGTCAGCTACTTTCACACTGTCGATTCTATCTGTGAGCCAGTTTGCAACCCACCTAGTGATATAGGGGTCAATGCCTAGCCTAGTGAGTTTTTTATGATTCCTGAGTGGGGAATGGTATCAAAGGCCTTGGCCAGATCAAGGTAGGCTGTATGGACCACCTTGCCTTTATCCACAGCTCTGGTGACTGACTCAAAGAAGTTGACCAAGTTGAGCAGGCATGCTCCACCCTTCACAAAACCAAACTGTGTGGGATCCAGAGTTTGGAGATTCCCTATATCCTTGTTTATTAGGTCTATGATGATGTGTTCCACAGCTCTGCATATCAGACTTGTCAGGCTAATGGGGCGATAGTTCCCTGGGTCTGTATCCGCTCCTCTTTTGTGAAGAGGGATAACTGTAGTAGTGCGCCATTCGGTAGAGACAAAGCCTGAGGTGAGGATGTGATTGAACAGGGCACACAGATGAGGTGCCAGTTCACTCTGTAGTTCATGTAGAACACAGCCAGGGCTATTGTCAGGTCCCATAGAAGCTGTATTCTTGGCCTTGGACAGTGCTGTTTTTACCTGTGCAGCAGTAATACTTGGTGCCTGACAATCTACTGGTATTGTGATTGGTCCTTTGGAGGGGAGAGAGGGGTAAAGTTGGCACTGAATCTGTCGGCCAGTATATTGGCAATATCTGTTGGCTCAGTATAGGAGGCACCATTGTGCAGCAGCACAGAGCAAATCTGGGTATTGCCATGGAGATTCTTTACATAACTAGAGAAGGCTTTGTGGTTGTCTTTACTATCTACTGCAATTCTGTTTTCATAGCTAGCTTTAGAGGATTTGATGAGGGTCTCAACTTTTTGTTGAGGCCGATAATGGAATTTTTACAGTCTTGGGACTTCACCTTATTCCACATCAGTTTCCTCCTTCTGTTGTAGAGTTTTTTATGGCAGGGGGCAACCAGATCGGATTCAATTTTTTGGAGGAGAGCGTCTTGGTTCTATTGGGTTTGGTGAGATCCATGCATTTGTGTATGTGTTCTTACAGTGCACTGGTGTATGATTTGGTGGTCATGCAACTATTCTCCACTTGCATGGGTGGCGTGAAGTAAGCCACCTCTGTTTCTAGGAGCCCAAAGTTAGCTTTCAAGAAGTTTTTCATGGTGGTTACCTTTGCAGTGGGGGTGGGAGGGATGTGGATTTCCAAGGTGATTAGTTTGTGGTCGGATCTAACCAGGGAGGAGTTGACTATTGGTGTAGAGCAACAGTCGCCCATGTTAGTAATGACCAGGTCAAGGATGTTGCTACCTCTAGTGGGAGTAAGAATGTGCTGGTCCAGGGCAGTGGAATTAATGAATTCCAGGAAATGTTGGACAAGCGTATTGGTACATGAGTATAAGTTGGACTTTTGTCTTGACTTAAGACATGTCCAGAATAATGAAGGACATATTTTTGTTTTTTTCATTATAGATAATATTGACTATGATCACTTCATTTGGGCATTGTAGATAAACCTACAAAATTAGACATAAACCCACATGTCACCCGATGGATAGGCATCTGGCTCACTGATAGGACAAAAAAAATTAGGATAGGAAAATTCACCTCCACAAAGAGGCCAGTCACTAGTTGAGCCCCCCCAGGGATCAGTGAAGGAGCATCTCCTTTTTTGGCATCTACGTCTCTTAAGTCAAGGCCAAAGTCAAGGGATTTTGGATGACCAAGTTTGCAGACAACTGCAAACAGGCATGGTCACTGAATTCCCTAATGAGAGGGATACCCTTCAAGAGGGTCTGATACAGACAAACAACTGGTGCCACAGCCACTGACAAAAACTCAATGCAAAAAATGCATAATAGTACCCACTGAAAAGGCAGCCACACCTGGAAATTACCACATTGAAACTGCACCACAAAAAGTAGAATCAGTGGTCAGGAATCTGGGAATGCATGTTGACAGTAAACTGACCGTTGACCCCATGAGTTTATTCTACATTGTCCAACTTATAGGTAAAACCACCCAGGTCCAAGGATGCTGTTGCTTCACTGTACTTGGCTCTCATCAGACCAGTCAGTGAGTACAATGCACCATTAAACACATACCTAACCAGGCATTTGAGACAGCTTGAGGTACCACAAAGGTTACCCACAAAAAAAAAAAAAAAACAGTGAGTGAACAAAAAGTGCTAGGTGGACTGTCATAAAGCCTTATCCCTGCATGTATCCCTGTACTTATTTCCCCAAAGACTGCTGCATAATGATCTATGCCTAGCCTTCAAAGCATCCTCTCATCACACACTGATGGATTAGTTGCACATTCACAAAACAAATAGCAATACCTGTGCTAAGGTCCTAAACCTCATCTAATCCTCATCTGCATCATAAACAGCTCTTGTAGGGATGACAGGTATGCGTCTCAAAGATTACCTTTCTCTGGAACAGGCTTTCCATCCATGTGAAGCACAGGTCATCACTGGTCCTATTCAAATTTAACTTGAGCCAGTGGATGGAAAAATCAGAAACTTACCCCTGATTTGGCACCTATGTCCCTAATGGATAGGGGTAGCTTGAGAATGTTTAATGTGCACAAGCCTATATCATAACCATAAAATTTCTTGTAGTATTGAGACATGTAAGCAATGTTTTGATACATTTGGGGTGAGCTTGGCTAATCTTAAAATGGTTTTTGGGCCAATATACTAGTAACCACCTATGAACAAGACAACCCAGAGTAATCTATCTGTTCTGATGCAGGTTACCATTGGATTCCCACAGGATAGTGTAACATGGTCACTTCTTTATGGACTATTGTTCTCAGACATAAATGTTGGAAGTAGGCTATAGATAACCAAATAGATTGATGACTGCAAACTGGATGACATAACATAACTGCTTCAATAAAATATGCTTAAACTCTTCAGGATAGTTTACAAAAATGCATACATTATGATTACAAAATGAAACATCAAATCATAAAAAGAAACCATTACTTACTAGTTACAGGTAATGGTAGACAATATTTCAAACTCAGACAAGTGTGCATCTATCAAAGTCAGAAAAAGTATATTCTGTAGCCTATTTAATTCTAAAGGACAATTCAAGCCACATCAGGTTGATAGATCACTGTGCCAGATAATGTATCATTGATCTCACTGATTATTGACTACAATTCTATATGATTACTTAACTCTGAAATTCACAGGGTTAGACAATGCAAATTATTCAGAAAGGCTTCAAGAAATGAAATTGTATTCCATTACTTATTGGTTAATAGAGGTGACCTATGCAATCTGAGTTCAACACTTTCAGTAAAAGATTTTAGACCTCACATCAAAATATACACAAAAGGTAAGGATGCATATACATCTCTATTCATTGCATCACTCCCATTAATTTAAAGGTATACCAATAATACACAGATTAATAGATATTCTAATTCAGTATATTCTAGAAATTTCACATGATGTGCATTAGAAGTTGCAATCATACTACAGGTCAAGGGGAAGATGTTCAAAATATTCCATAACTGCTGTCAAGTCTCAGAACTGTAATGTAACAGGGAAAAGACAGTTGTGGTTAAGTTGGGAAATTCTGAAAAGGGGAAAAAAAAGATGTGAAACATAGTTTGGTATACCCCAGATATTTAGGGTTGATGGTGGGACATTCATGAGTTGATACTTACATAACATAATATATATACACATATATATATATATATATATATATATATATATATATATATATATATATATATATAATATGATATAACTTGGCTAAAACCCCATATAAGACACCCAGACATACTCCCACAAGGTTATAGTGCACACAGGTTAGAGAGGATCAGGAAAAAGGGTGGCAGGGTTGCAATCTTCTACAAAGATAACCTAAGCATAGACTACCTACCCATCAAATACCCTTATGATAACAACTTTGAAGTTCTAGTAACATGGCTCAGAATCAACACAAAGAAAAATATTACCATAATAGCCATTTACATACCTCCCAATAATGCTCCCACTGCTATTGAAGAACTCAGCCTGGACAGCCTCAACCTACACTCATGAAACCATTATCACAGGTGACTTCAACTTAGATTGGAACACTTGCACTGGTAATAACCCCTCTACCTTCATAAATCTACATGGTTTCACCCAAACAATCCAGTTTCCCACTCAAATAGATAAACATAGCAAAAGGGAATCTATCTTAGACTGGACACTTATCAACAGTACCATCCACAACTATCTCTCCTGATGCCTTTCAAATAATTTAAGTGACCATAGACCTACCTGCTTAATCCATCATCAGCTCAACTCACCCAGAACCATAGTTTACAAAATCGTACGAAATGCCAAAAACTTCTCCAATGAAGCATTCATAGACATGCTCAATGAATGCAACTGGACACCACTCCATCATCTCCAACTTGACCAGGCTGCAACATACTTCAATGACACATTTCTAGCTATTCTAAATACCTTAGCACCAACTGGTACATGTCGTGTTAAAAAATAAGAGATTGTCCTGGATATCAAAAGAAACCATTAAACTTCAAAAACTAAGGGACAAAACCTGGTATCAATACCAAAAAACAAAAGACAATAAAACTCTAATAGCATACCAGCAGCTCCTCAGTCAAACAAACTAGAGAAAAAAACATATTATACAACTGTGCAAAACAAATGTGAAAACAATACCAAAATAACCAAAGCATGAGTATTGCCTCACAAATCACACCTACTTTATAAACACCATCCTCTCCTTAGTTACAGGGAACAATTCCACCCATCTGTCTCTTCCACTTAATGTGGAAACTAACAACAACTTTTTTGACCTCAAACCTGTCCCAACTAATGCCCTAAGAACAATGCTGAAAAAACTGAAACCTTCTTCCTTAGCAGCTGACCAACTCCCCAATTACTACAATGGCTGTTATCTCACAGCCTTATCTCTCCCTTCCAACATGGTTTCAGACCAAAACACAGCACCATCACAGCCCTAATTAATTTCTCTAGCACCATCAACCGAGAAATTCAAACCAGCAAGTAGCATCGATCTTCTTAGACATGTCAAAGGCATTCGACACTGTCTCCCATCAGAAAATCCTTACTACTCTTGCCTCACTAAACCTATCAAAGACTTCCCTCTCCTGGTTCCTACACTATCTTTCTGACAGAGAACAAGCAGTAAGAAATCCAAACTCTCACCACTTCTCCCTGTGTTGATTGCAGTCCCCCAAAGGTACATACTAGGACCCCTTCTTTTCACTATATTCTCTAATGATCTAGCCTCATCCACAACACATGCTAAAGTAGTTCAGTATGCGGACGATTCAATTTTAATCTGCTCAGCAGATACCTTACCAGACCTCCAAATAGTGGTCCAACAAGCTTTTAATGATATAGAAACATATGTAAGTAAATCACAACTAATCCTCAACCTCAAAAAGACACAGTTGATACTATTTACCAGATCACCAACCACCCCTCCTTTCACCATTCTCTCAGCAAACAACACAGTCATCCAACCAGTTGAGCATACAAAACTCCTTGGAGTGACAATTGACAACAAACTCAGATTTGACCAACACATAACCACCACAATTAAGAAAGTTCACATCAAACTTAGCTCACTGTACAGAAGCAAGCCATTCCTCACAGACAATACCAGAGCAGCCATATCCAGAACCTTCCTCCTGTCTATGCTCCTACATGCTTTCCCCCTCTTTACCAATGTAAAAAAAAATCAAAATTAACCAAATTGGAAACTTGCTACAACAAAATAGCCCATTTCGCAGCCAACCTTCCCCACCCAACCCACCATTGTGTTGCTCTACATAAATTAAATTGGCTCAAGCTATCTAACCTTCTTCATCTATACCAACTTAAATTCACACATAATATTATCTTCCATCCTGACAGTTGCCCATCCCTCAAGGAACTTGTTCCCTACTCATGAGCCCGAAGGCTAAGATCTGCAGACAGAAACATTCTCACAGTAAACAAAGCTAACAACACTCACAGTACAGCACTATTCTCAAATCAAATAACCAAATTATGGAACTCTGGACCTCACACCCTCCAAAACACACCTGAATCTACTAATTTCAAACAACTACTATTTGAACATCTATCAAGGAACTGGCATTGCTCCTGTGCCAAACCTGACCGACAAGATATCTGTAACTCTCTCAGCACACCATTCACTCACCTCATTTTCTCCCTCTTCTCAGTGTTTATTACTACTCAAAATAAATATATATAAAGGAAATCTCCTTTGGTCATAACTATTATTTAATATGTACACACTACCAACTTTATTTTTTCTCACAGTGATCTTCACTGAAATGCTTGTGTTTTTCTTTTTGAACCTGTATCTACTAGAAAACTGTATTGAATACTACTTTGTATAGACTAACTAGAAAATATGTATTCTGCATCTTACTGTATGCATACTATTGTACTATGTAATTATTATATATTGCTTGTATTTTTGTGGAGCTTTTCTCCCCAGGCCTCAGCTGAAAATCGGCTTCTGGCCCAGTCGGACTTTCCCAGTAAACAAATGTAAATAAATAAATAAATAAATAAATACTTATAAATAAATTTTAAGTAGACTACTTAAGAAGATGGATAATGTATGGAGGGTTAATTTACATGTGATTAGATTCCTCACAGCATTACCCAGGAGGCTGGAAGTTAAATTAACAAAGAAAAAACATAATACATGGGTAATGGTCACAGAGGCAGCAGAATTGCTTCAAAGAAAAATATAGAAATATGTGCACTGGGTTTTCATGTAGCACATCTACTACAGGAAGAATAAATTATTCACAAGGGGCTTGGACATGGGGGAGTGCAGGACCTAGACTGTATTCCATAGACATGATACAAAAGTTGGCAAGAAGATAGCATGAGATTAGGGAATTACATTTGGAGTAAGGGACAGCTTGACAGGATTTGGACCCACCCTATAGTAATGAAGAGAATTTACTTTGGTGCTGGGGGTGATAGCAGAGAAGGGGAACTGAGAAGTGGTTGCAATTGTTCAGGAGTAGAAAACAAGGATGGAAATCTTTACAAACATTCAAAGAAGACTAAAAATTGGAAAATGGGGATCAGTTTGTTTTGGGAAAGTTACACAATATTTATATGAAGAATTGGTGTGTGGCTACAATAAAGATGAGGATAGCCCCTTGCAAAACATCATTCGGGGTCCAGTAAGGAAGAACAAGTTTAATATACAAAGAGTTGTGCAGCAAAACGACAGAAGCATTGCATAAAAATTCACAGCAGAGTTGGGCACAGAAAGAGGATGTATCGATAAATACGGATGAATGGAGAAAAGTTTGAATAGATGGTATAGAGTTTAGGATCAGTAGCTTAGAATAATATACAGATGACACTGAGCACCAGAAAAGTTGTTTAAGGAGGGGATATTATTAACTAGCTATTGCTGGAGATGTGAAAAAGAAGTTGTGAGCAGCATGCAAAGGTTTGGGAATATGAAAAAAGCAGGTGCATTGGGCACTATTCATGGAGGTTATGCGTGACATATTTATGGGCTATCCTAGTCATTGTTGCTGCTTTTGATATTCTATCTTGACAGTAGTTGGGACAAAGGGAAGATCAAGAACATAATTGCTATATGGATGCTGGGGTGCATAGTCAAACTGCATCTTGCAAGAGAAGCAATCAGTTCCTGCCCCTTATACGTCCATTTAGACTCTTATACAGCAGTTCATAGGGTGAATTATATTGTCATACAAGTCATCTGGCTCACAAATAGAAATTCCAGCAATGTGGAAAATAATATTTAAAAAGTTTAGATTTCAATTTAATGAGAATCAGTCTTGGCACTAGTTGAATAAAGTATATGTAGTGGGAAAATGATGTTGATTCTGTTTTGTAAGCAATGTACATAGTTCATCAAGATCTTAATGTTTGACTACAGTTGTAGTAAGATGGTTATTTGTCTTACTTTGTTATTTATGCATGTTTTGTATTGTCTATTAATGTTTATGAAGTGTCAATAAAGTATTCAATTAAAAAAGTCAAAGTTCAATATTACAAGGCCAATATTGACTTCAGTTTTAGAAACAAACTTAATACTT
>NC_056744.1:1138518808-1138583808 GCF_019279795.1 Protopterus annectens
TTTAATCCAACACTGGTATGTGCAGTAACAGAAGAAAATAAAAGCGATAACAACACAGAAAAAAAGTGACAATGGCATTATTACTGACTCAATTATAAATTATGTGTTTGTAAATGTATTAAAACAACTAAATAGTCTATTTGGGATACAGTTTTGACTGTAAATGCCAGAACTGTGGAAACAAAATGAATAATCTGTTGGGAACATTGCCTGCTTTAAGATGTATTTTAGTAATTAACATATTTTGAGATGTGTTTGTGTAATAGACATGTACCTTGTAGTCTCAGAATCATAAAGTTGCCTGCTTCTACCTGAATTGAAAAAATAGTTTGGGCTATGTAAGAATTTTATATAAAATATGATCATTTAGCAGCAGATGAAATTAGTAGCAACAGAATAAAGCAGTTTATGTAGCTAAAGCACAACTTTCCACTCATTCACTTTATCAAAAAAAAATGATAAACTGTCAAAATTGAGAAGAAAGAATTGGCATTTTAGGTGCAACTCTAAATGTCTTAGCCAAAGAATCAGGGAGAAAGACAAAAATAATTGAGAGACAAATTCCCAAAATCAGGAACAGATTTTAAATATTGCTCTTTTCAAATTAGAAACTGCCAGAATAACATGTTGTGCATTAGCATGCATTTTCTGAAGGAAAACAAGTAGGAAACTCAAATGTTTGTCATTACCTAGTAATAGTATTCCTCAATAATTTTCCAGAAAACTACAGATTCTATGAGAAATAGGCTAAAAATATGAGGTAAATATCCCGAGAGTGGAAATGTATGCTTTTAGTCAGCATAAACATAAGAAACTACTGAGACCTGAAAAAGACTATGAAAAGACTATAAACAGATCAGTTGAGCTGCTAACAAGACTAATGCTAAGCAGTAAGCATGAATCAAGAAGTTGTTCTAGAGAGAAGCCCACCCCATAAGTTCAGCAGTATAAGATGGAAAAGGGGGAAGAAGCTGTCATACTGAATAAAGTAGCAGTGAGAGTCTGTAAATCTAAAGTGGTTAGAAAAACATTTTATATAGCCCACCTAATCATGAAGGGATTCACATGTAGATCAGGGGAGGTCATCATGCCTCTTTACTCATCCCTCATCAGGCCCATAATTGAGTACAATGCCCCTTTTGGGATGTACTTTACCAGACACCTGCAGCAACTGGAAAGACCCCAAAAGTACCTCACCAAGAGGATCATAGGGCTCAAACAGATGCCATATGCTGCCCGGTTAAAGAAACTCCAGCTCTACTCAGTGGCATACTGCCTGCTCAGAGGCGATCTGTGCCTGACGTATAAAGCCATGTCCAACCCGGAATTAATGGACATGCTGCACCTCAGAAAATCCAAATCCCATCGAGCTATGCGCTTGAGAGACTTGAACCTCAGCACTGAAATAAATAGGACATGCTGGAGGACAGATTCATAACCCAGAGGCTCCCTTCACTCTGGAATAAAATCCCAGTCCAGGTTAGGCAGAGTCCCTCACTGACTCTCTTCAAGAGGAATCTTGATGAGTGGATGGGAGATCATAGATTTACCCCAGGTATCACGTCTGTGTCACTGTTAGACAGAGGCACAGTATACTGGCATAGCAAAATTAATTTAAAATGGGTGGTGAAAGCCAAACACACTCTGGCTAGGCTTATAAATGCCCTAGGGCAGATAGCCTAGTATGAACCTATGAACCTATGAACCTATAATATGGATTTGTTATCACTGACCAATGAAGAACAGGACATTCAGCAGCCAAACTTTTATGAGGAACAGGAAATGAAATTCAGGAAAAGTATAACATTAAAAAAAAAGCAGGAGTCGTGAGAAATGACACAACCAAAGATTTATAATATTAATGGACTTAAAAGATTAAAGTTATCTAGCCTGCAGATGAATGATATCCTTTTAGGGAAGGCTGGGAAGGGCTTAAAATTCATTTGTACTAAATTATCTAGCAAATGTGACACCACTATATGCCTCAAAGATTATGTCAGAAAACTTCAAATGTGGTGTTTAAAACTAACGATAATGATAGTCCTGCAAAGATTATTAACAAATAATAATAACCATTTTGCTCCACCACAACAGAATGTGTTTGATGCTTTTGCTGAGGTGTCTAAGAATGATATATAAGACATGCTCAAATTACCCCCCAAAATGCTAATACATTACCTACAGTTCAGAGACGAATATTGAGATAATTAAGTAGTAATACTAATGTAAGAGTTATAAGAGCAAATGAGGATTGGTATGTATGGATATAATGTGTTATAATGCTAGCATTTTTGCCATGCTTTCTAAAGTAACAAGAAGTGAAACTATAGCATCATATAAGAATCTCTATACCAGTCTGCATTATATTATGATATGGTAATACAAGGAATGCTTGATGAAACCATTTAATCGGTTCTGAAATATTATCGTGTCTCACTTCTGCTACTGGGTCAAAAATTGAGGCTTTAGACACATTTATTGAATAAAGGCTGAAGCATTCTGTTAGGAAACAAATGTAATATACTTTTGATTCTGTTGACTCAGTCAAGAAACTGAAACCTGGGAAAATTACAGTTGATGTGTTGGTAGCAGTGTAAGTTGCCTACCTATATACTATAATACCTCAGGAGATGGATTTGGACAGATGTCAGAAAATGTTACGGGACAGTACAAAGTGTAGTGCTCTGGACATTACCTTAATTTTTGATATGGTATATGTACTTCACAAGAATGTTTTTTGTGTTCCGAGACAGAATATACAAGCAGGACCAGTGAAGTGGAAGTGGTAGCTGCCATGTATGACAATTTTGCCAAATAAAAAAAAAATAAATATATATATATATTTCATTTTAAAAACAACTGTTTATGTCTAAGCACAGGTTTAAGGCCAACCATCTTATTAATTCCTGGTGTATGATCAGCCTGCATATGGACAATCCAATCATATTCCCTAAGCTCTTCCCTGAGGTCTTCAGCAGGCAACAATGATTTACCAGTTTTGGTTTCACATGTGGATAGTAATGTTGCAGCAGGTCCATCGCATATCAGACAACCAGGTGAAGCAGTTATTCAAGTAGAAAACCGGATTAATACTGGCAGTAATACTGGTGGCTCATTGTATGTACAAACTTGGTTAACTACAGAATTGGAACTGGATGGTACACAACCAGGTACTGTAAATATACATATGAGTGAAAGTGGCAACTCAATGACAGAAAAATTGAAGTTATTTGACATCAAACTTTTAAAGATAAAAAAACTTCAGCTTGAATTGAACTATTTTAATAAATGTATTAAAGAAAAAATTGTACCCAAGGGTTTGAGGCATTATTCTTACCCTACGGGGTTGGAATATGGCTCAGATTTTTATAATGAACTTATTAGTATTTACAATAAACAAGGCTTAGAAATTTTGCATTGCATGGTTAAACATTACCAGCTTTCCCTTGACTTGATTACAAAGGAGGTGCAAGCATTGGAACAAGACATTAAAGCAGACTCAGACTTTAATAGATACCAGTTTGAGTTTGATAGAACTTTTTCTAGCATTGCTCAACAAATGATTAAATTAAAAGATAATAAAATAAAAAAGCTTAACAGGGACTTGAAAGCATATGGGGAAGGGACGGCTTTCCCCAAACCACCTGTGGCACAGAAAGGTTTACGTAACCATAAAAATGTTGTAGACCATAACGTTTATAAGGATCAAAGAAGAAATGTACCAATTAATAACTTTTCAGTTGACTTGAACACAGGTCCTGGACTTCATGCTAGACATATTATTGATGATGATGACATCTTTGAGGAGGGAATGGATGGCTTTAACCAACCTGTTGGTATTGATAACAACAATCAAAGGCAAAACAAGGATTTTCAAAAAACTACAGAGGGGGGAGGGGGGGCAACTGGAAAGTGCATCCAGCTCAGGGAGCCAAACGGAGATACAACACACGGAGCAACAGCAAATACCTGAGCTAAAACTGTTTGAAACATTATATAATAATGAAGGTGATTTTTCTGTTTACAATTTCACTGAGTGCTGTATTGATCAAGTATTGGTGGAATTATTTGCCAAGGGTCTCACATTTGTTCCATCAAAAAAATGTGACATTGCTGAACTTTTAATTGACTTTAAGTTATTCATTCGCAAACTGAACTTGAATATTTTGTTTGGTAACTCATCATACAGTAACAATGAACTGAGAATAGCTAGTTCCTTTAACCCCCCCCAGAACAGCACAATAAGTATGTTTGAATATTTTTGTGAAAATGAGTTTAGAAATGTTCTGAAGGATTCATCCAAAACCAGATTTAAGCCTAACATCTCTGAAGAGGAAAAAGCCCTTCTTACTATGCTTAGGAATTTACCACTTAGGCTTATGAAACCAGATAAAGGTGGAGGTTTAGTGGTATTGTACAACGAAGACTACTCTAACATCATGATGACATTGTTGGAAAGTAGCACCTATGCATTAGTGAGCAGAAATGAACTAAATCAGGCTTATAATAGGATTAATATGTTTATTAGTGACTTGTTTATGGATGGTTGTCTTACCTCAGAACAACACAGTTATTTAACCATGTTGGCACCACGGATCCCTAAAATCTTTGGGATCCCAAAATTGCATAAAAATGTAATGAACCCCCCTTTTAGAGCATTGGTTGACGCACGCCAATCAATCACGTATCCCTGTGCCAAGTTTGTGGACAAGATTTTGAAGAATTTTGTGTCCTTAGAAAAACAAATTTTAAAGGACTCGTGGTCATTTTTACAGAGTATGCAAGCCATGACTTTTGATAACACAGTAAATTTCTTAACTGTGGATGTCAGTGACCTATATTCTTGTATTCCACATGATCTGGGGGTAGAATGGGTAGTGGAACATATCAGGGCTAAAGGGGCTAACGATAATGAATGTAACTTAGTAGAACAACTTCTTGATATTATTTTAAAGAATAATTTTGTGGCATTTGAAAACAAGTTATTTGTCCAAAAAGTAGGTGTGGCGATGGGGTCACCAGTGGGATCAAGTTTTGCGAACTTGGTTTTAGCGTATTGGGAAAATAACTATGTTTTCAATAGCCACTTGGCCCACCAGATTATTAGTTACAAAAGATTTTTGGATGATATTTTCATTCTCTTTAAAGGAGACCAAAAGAAGCGGATCTTCTTGTTAGCTTCTTTAATTCTACAACTACCTTTTTAAAGTTCACCTGGAATTTTCAAGAAAATATCATTAATTTCTTGGATGTGGAGTTGAGTAAAAATAGGGGTCACTTTTCAGCCAAAATACATAGAAAAGCTACATATTCCAACAGTTTTCTCCACTTCACCAGTATGCACCCCCTTCACCAAAAGAAAGCTGTTGTGAAGGGACAACTGGTGAGAGTGGCAAGAATGGTGACCTTGAAAGATGACTTTGAAGAAGAATGTGACCTGCTATACCTTATGTTTATAAGGAGAGGTTATCCTGCTTCCTTCCTAAATACAATTTTTCAGGAAGTAAAGGATAAAAGGGACAAAGGGATATATAAACCTATTTTGGGAAGTGACCTAGGGACTATAACACTAGACCTGGCCACTGACACAGGTCTTAATAACAACAACACAGTGACCGATGGTATAGGAAACATGGATCAAACTAGTTCTAATAGCACCGAGATAGATAGGAATTTTGTGACAGCTTTTATATTTACATATTGTCCAGAGGCACCTGAAATAGGTAAAGTAGTTAGAAAATATTGGAGTTATTTAACATTAGACAGGAATGTTGCCAATATTTTGAACTTTAACCCCATAATAATATTCAAAAGAGGTATTAATATGAAAAGAGTACTTGAAATGAAGGTACCAAAAAAACAAAATAGAAATGGGACGAGAAAATGTGGTGCTTGTAAATATTGTAAGTATTTAATGACCTCGGATCAATTTACTATTAGAACAACGACATACTCTGTTAGGGGATCATATACATGTGACTCTAAGGCTATTGTATATCTGGCACAGTGTGGGCAGTGCCCATCATTCTATGTAGGAAAGACGGAGAGACGTTTGCGTGACAGAATGTACGAACATTTATACGCAATCAGCAAGAGTAAAAACGATAATGCTCTGGCAAGACACTGTGCCAGGTACCCAGACCATGTATTTTCGTTCATGGTCATAGACCAAATTGTGAAAGACTTAGTGGATTTTAGCTTTGTGAATGACCAATTTTTAAAACTGGAACTAGAAAAGAAAGAATTAGCGTGGCAGCTTCGTTTAGCTGCAAACAGAGACCCAGGGTTAAATGAGTGTTGCTCAATTTCATGTATTTTAAAGATAAAAAGTTTACTGAGATAGTTCATTTTCGTGTATGTCATTGAATGCCCTTGAAGGTGTAACTAGAACCAAAACACAGCTTTGTAAGTAAGCAGTACTTAGCAATACTTACTAGTATTAGCATAGTTTAAGGTTTTATTATATATGACTTTTTAGTAGTACTTGGGTGTAGTTTTAAAGTATAGATGCAAGTAGAAGAATTTAGATATGATATGATAATATTATAACAGTGACTTCTTTTCATGTTTTTAATGTAAAATCTTTTAAGTGAGAATTTTGGTCAGTCTTTTAAAAACTTCTGGTTCAGTATTACATAAAAGAAGTTATTTGAGTGTATCGCTTTAAACACAAGGGATACAGCAATTAATGTAATTACTGACATCTGTCTTAACCTAGTGCTTTGTTTTAAAATGCTTTGAACTAGTGTTGTTGGTTGTCTGAAGAAGTTCTGATATTTATCAGAACGAAAAACGCTGGTGCAGCGTTTTACTTTTATTTTGGCTTGGTGAATAAAGCAGTGTTTTTATAACTTCTGGTATTAAGTACATTGGATTGGACTATAACTTACAGTTACCTGAACTTTTGTACCTGCATGTGCCTAGCCCTTGGAGCTGACTTACCAACATCTTTTTCTTAGTTTTCTATCTTATTAATTCCTGGTGTATGATCAGCCTGCATATGGACAATCCAATCATATTCCCTAAGCTCAAGTTTATTGTTGATATCACCACCCCTGGGATCTTTTGAGACATTCTCAATCACCCTAAACATAAATCCATGATTTATACCTTTTTCAGCTGAACACTTAGCTAGCACATTATTCATAACTCCTCTATGTATCTCGGATTTATGCTCAGTGATTCTCTCTTTTAATTTTCTTACTGATTTCCCTGTAAAAAAACTTGTACATTCTGTACAGGTCACTAAATAAATAATAAGAGAAGTATAACATGTAGCAGAACATTTAAATAAATAAATAATTCTTTCCAGTTTAGGGATGTATAAAAACATTATCTTTATAAACAGAGCTGCAATAGGCACAGTTATAGCAAGGGAAAGTTCCAAGTTTATTATGTGATGTCCGTTGCACCTTAGACGCCAAGTCCTTGTAACATAAAAGGCTTCTAAGACTAGAACAATTCTTATATGTGAAACTAGGTTTCACATCTATAAATTTCTCATGTTCTGGTAAAGCATTTTAAATACTTCAGTTATTTGTAATCACCTCCCTGACATAATTCGTACATCTACTTAAATCATTATATAACGTAAAGGCTCTTCATGTTTATTATTAATATCAGCTTCATCATATGTCCCACCAGTAAAAAAGTATGGTTTAGCCTTAGCTTCCCTCTCCTTCATAACTTCACCCTTAATAACATCAAGAGAATGTTGATTTTAACCCCTTTCTTTAAATTCCTTAGTCATCTCATTCATTTGGTCTATGCAACTAGCTAAGTCGATATTTAACCAACATGCTTGCAGATACTGGCTCTTAATAATGCCTTTGTATGTAACTTTCTGTCCCTAGTTGTACTTCTTAAGAAAGTGGCTCCATTATGCCCTGGGCTATTACTCTAATATTCAGTTTTAAAGAAACAATTATATTCAGCATAATTATAAAGAAAAATGAACAAGAAGTGTATTCCACAGTACAGTAAACTCTCAGTTAACCAGAATTCAAGCAACCAGAACTCTCAAGCAACCAGAAAAAAAAATTGAAGAAATACAGTACAATTTTCATGTGTTGCTCTTTCTGCTTCTACCATACCTCTCAACCTAAAAACATCAAAAATCTGGACAAGGCCCATGAAAAAAGGTACAAATCTGAACACTGATTAACATAAAATGTGCATACATAATTACATAACCCCACCCACTCCAATGGAATTTTGAGATACTAACTTTCAAACGCAAACTGAAGAACAGACAACCAAAAATGGCACCAGAGTCCCCCTGCAGCCATTCCAATGTCCCATTACCTGGCTATTTCACCGCATTTACCATAGATACTAATGTGCATACTGTTTTACTTCTACAATGATTATTTGGATTTTATTTTTACATTTTATAGCACATTGCACAAACACTAATAGACATCTGCTAAACAAAGCAATACTGTCTCACAATGAAAATAGACTTAGCATTAAAACTTCTCTGCCCTTGAAACTCACATTCATTGAAATGGCATTGAAACCCACACCACATCCAAAGAAAATGCATCTGACCAGCAGTGGATAAAGATTACCTTTGGGCTGTTTTCAAATCATAGGCTCCTTGCACACCAAACAAGAAACATACATGTGTACTTTGAAACACCTTTCTGACTATTAAATTATATTCCTTGTATAACACAGCACACTTGTTAGACTTAGAGCGCATTATAAATGGGATGTGGGAGGAAACCGGAGCACCCGGAGCACCCGGAGGAAACCCACGTGACCACAGGGAGGACATGCAAACTCTGCACAGAAGGCACCCCAGCATCGAACCAGAGATTGCTGGGAGGCGACAATGCTAACCACTGCACCACTGTAGCCGCCCACAGTTTAATAACTTTTATTGTTTACCAAATATTTATTTTTATCTTATGCTTTTTAAGTTTATTTTTCAGAAAATGCTCTGGAATGCAAGATGTTTATAGACTGTTAGAGGTATGACATTCCACACTACATAGGTGTTAATGAGTTAACATGAAACACATTAGCCAGCCACTGTTTGTTAAAGCTGTCAGACAATGTAAAAGGCATGCACAACTGTTCTTTTGGCATTGCACCAATAATGTGGGATGCTCCATCAGGAAACTATATATGTGCAGAAAGTCCACCTGGCATCAAAGACCAAGGTAGCTTGAAGAAAAATAGCTGTAGGTTGTATGATATCTATTTAACCCAATCATTGAAAACTTCCAGGACCTGAGTCAGTGGGGAACAGTTAGTGGAGAGCAACAAATAAATTGAAAAAGACTGCCAACATTAGTCAGGCTACATAATATTTACGTGTAGATTGATCAATTTTACTTTATTTAATTTTTTTTATTCTTTGTTGACAGGGTTAGTCCTACTGGGGTAGTGGTCTCTTTCCACAGGAAGCCCAAGGTGATACTTCTGCTATGACAAGAAATTTGTCCAAGGCACTGGGAAACCTTTCCTACTCTTTTCGACAGGTGCCACGAAATCTTTTACATTCACCTGAGCTATGACCAACTCAAGAATATTCTCTTAAGATCAGCTTTCACTAAGGTGTCTATACTATATCCATACACTTTGACTGCTAAGCCTACCAAACACTTCATGAAAAATTCACATGCATACAACTGATCATACATAAAGACAAAAACATTAATTTATAGACATGCATACAGCCCAAAGCACATACACTTTCACATGCTCACATCATTCACTAACTCGTACAAACTCAGATGTGCCAACATGAAATGTCATATGGAGGCCACTCCCTGGAAACACATTATTATGTTTCTACATCTGATGTCACCATTGCTTGTCAGGAAATAAAGGCCACTGGGGATCTTACAGTTCCTCAAACACACAACCTACCACATCAATCATATCAATCATTCTACATTCACAAAGCATCTGCTTCCAAACTCACATTCATTCCATGCAGGATACTTACAAGAAACTACATACAGGCTTCAACATAAGTAGAAGTGGCTGAGGGCAGAGGCAAAAAAAAGAAATGTTTCACTTCAATTTATGTCTCCATTTAAAAGGGATGACCTAAGTTTGTGGTCATCTTACCTCAACTTTGGTTAAGGTTTTGGTAGCTGAGGTAGACAAGGTGTCTCCCTCCAAATTCAAAACCAGAACTTTGGAAGATGAGGCCTGCTGATTGATCTCAGACCCAACTGATGTCTGTGTCATAGTAACAGTGGTACATAAGCTGGAAACCAAGGTGGCCTTCCAAGGGGTCGTACCAGAACATTTGGGCCTAGGAGTCATCGGACCAGGTAACTGCAAAGGCACCTCACCAGTGTCATCAGCTAACTTAAGGACAAAATATGGAGATTTATTGTAAATGTCAGAATCCTTGTTTTTTTTTTGTCTTTCTGTATCTTAGGAATGATGTTAGCAGAAGCTGGTGTTTGCAAAGACCCAGTAGTAACTATGGGTTGCTAAGCCATTGGGGGGACAGAACCTGAGGACTCCATATGGGCGGCTAATACTTCAGCCCTACATTTCAGGGTTTTTGCTCAGAATTTCGCACAGTAGGGACAATTACAGATATTGTGCTGAGATCCCAAACAGAACAGACAAAATGAGTGAATATCTTTATGCAGGATTTGCTTCCCACACTTCAAGCAATTGTTGACCTTTTTAAACATTAAATTAATAGAGAAAAAACTCAGTGGAGACCTTATCCGACTGGAAGTAGGAGGCACTCTGGAAAAATCAACTGGCCAATGGACTGCAAGAGTTCTGAATGCACATGAAGTGCACTGAACTGCACTGCTAGAAAGAACTGAAGATGGTGCTGATGCTTGCCCATCTTATACCTTGATGTCCAGCCATCGGACAGCTAGGGATTATGCAAAGACTCTGGAAAATGGGCCAGCTACAGACTTCTGCATGGTAATAAGACCCAAAACCAGTACTGCAACACTGACTACGAAGAACATCTACATACAACTTCCTTGGAAACTTGCCTGCACTGGAAGACCATTCACACAGTTCAGACTTTCACACAAGTGCTTCCGCTATTCATTTTGTACATAATAAATTCCCTCTCATGGGATTTATAAGAGATGACATCTTCATTTTTTCTTCTTCTTCATTATCATGAATTATAAGGTTGATTATAGACTATATATTTTCAGTTTATGTTATCGCCTAGTAATATTAAGATTTATTCATATTTAAACATCTCATTTTCCCACTGATTTGTATCTCACAGAAAAAAAACAGCAGTGGTCTGCCCAGTATGTATCTTTGTTCTATAAACCCACTTTTAGGAAGGAATAGATCCAAGTACAAAATTCATCATTTTATTACCATGAGCCAGTTCTAGTCTTCACCCAAATGCAACCAAAACTGCTGACATATGTACTTCACAGAAGGGTCAAATGAGAACCATATTTTCTGTTTTGTATCCCATTTTGCAGCTAGATGAGCTTCAAAGACCTGAAAATATTTAGTACTGTGTGCTGACAGTGCCTACCACCTAAAATGTGTTAAGTGATGAAAACAACTTAACCAGTAATCTTGTCATGGAGATAAAGAGGGCCTTAACAACATATAACTGATGACACAGATGATGGCAGATGCACAAAACTGGCTTGTGATCCCCTATGCTATATTTTTTAATACCAAGAAACTGAAACTGTGTGAATATTAAAACAGCATTACAGTCAAAAACAAATATGTAATTTCTGTTGCTGCTGTAGTGGCAGCTGTTTAAACCCTAAGGATATCATTAAAGTGTGCTATACTGAGCAAAGCTGACAGTCCATCTGCATTTACACATTACTGCACAGAGTGCTGCATGAAATTATGAACACATACAAGCCAAAATAAGAAAATAATATCCCTTGTCTGGGAGTTAAATGCACACTTCTCATAGAACTTTCCAGTTCATTACCAGCCACATGCTCAACACAAGTTAAACTATGATTGTCCTCTGGACATTATTATTTTTAAAATTTATTGTCCTGTCATTCACAGGAATTGTATTTGCAGCATCAAGAATGCATTATATTCTTAAGGAGCAGCTGCAAACCAAAAGTGACTGAAGTAATTGCTTCCAAGTGGCCATAAACTCAAATTGCCTGGAATAATTTTGTTTTAGTTTTGCTAAGTCATTCAGAGGGCAATGCAGAATGATTTTTGTATATAGGTTGTAGCTTGCATTACAATGCAAGTAAATAGGGTAAAAGCAGCTGATCCATTACCTGAGAATTGACAGTCTCCTAGCTCATGGAGTGAGGTTGCTTGTTGCTGGTATGTCCTGTGGTAGAGAGCAGAGGGTTAACCCCACGTGTGCAAATGGCTGGAGGAAGCCTATGTGAAGATAACACTATGTAAGATAGCACTGACGGTATACTGGTACCAATGGGGCCTTTGTTTGAATACAGTGCACACTCAGCATACCCAGGGAGCCTAAGGTTAACAAGAAGAAGAAAAAAGTCCTCAAAAGACATGGAATACAGCCACCCAATGTTTCAGTTTAAAGCACCAGTAGTCCCATAGTAAGTGGGGTCACTGAAAGGAGGCATCTACCATGGGAGAATGAAATATTTTGAGCTGGGTAGGTTAAAGGAATAAATGAGTCACTTGTACAAATGGTGGTAGATAGACAAGCTCTAAGGTGAAAAAAGTCCTTCATAGTACAAGTACATTACAGTTTTTGTATTGATGGGATGATATGTATTACCTAAGCCAGAAGAGATATTTTTTTCTAAAGTCTTTATGCATACCCGAGGTATGGATTAAGCCAAGTTGGACACAAAAAAAATCTCATTCCATATTACTATAGTCCCGATACTGACAAATGTCCACATTAGCTACTACTAATATCAGAACTTATAAGATACAGTAAAACTATAACTCCTTCACTAGATGCACAACATGCTGCTATAACATGAAAATATAATTACCCCCCCCAAAAAAAAAAATATATATATATATATATGGCAACATCTTAATAGTGAGTCAGCTCTTTCACTGTGGATTGCAAGTGTGATCACAATTTCAGGGGTCCATGGTCAAACAGAACACTTGAACTGGGTCATCAATCAGTGGATGGGAAATGCTATGATAATTTCAGTAAGACTGGCATAAATTAACTGCAGAAACTGCATTCAGTTGACAGCAAGACATTTGACACAAAGGTCCTACACAAAATTAACTAAACCTGCTGTGATTGGTGTGTTTTGCTGAGCTGATTAACTCAAGATATTTTGTCTCATTCCTATACCCCACTTTCTATTCTTATTCAATGCATCTAAGATGGTAGGATGTTGTAATATAATGTTGGGTAAATATTTATATACCTTAGAGCAGTACTGATCAACAGTGTGCACTGATGTGATAATAATCTGCATGTGTTAGTGTAAAAGCATAATTTAATAGATCTGAATAGCAAATAAATAAAATTAAATTTAGTAACAGAATAGGGAGCTCAATATCATTTTTGAACTCCTACATTTTTCTAAAGCAAATAGGAAGAGAAAAGGCTAATCCTTGGATTCAAAAATTAATGTCAGCGGTAAACCCCATTTACTGCTGACAGTAGTTGTTACCGATTCAGAGAGAGCTGTATCATAGCACTTTTACTTGGGGAGATGCAGCACCAGGGAAGGTTGCCCCTCTGTCATTACCAGAAATGTTAATGAGGCATATGATAATGAGTCGTGCCCTCCCCTGGAAATGCCTGCCGTCAGTGGTTATGCAGCTAAGCAATTCATACAACTGTTCAGCTGCATAAATCATTTCTACCAGCCATGTTAATTAACATGGCTAAAAGCGCCCTTTCACCCTTTATGTTCAGTGGAAAGGATCGCATTACAACTAAGTGCTGGGAAGTTTTGCAGACAGGTAACGGGGTATGCTTTTGTGTATGAGAGTGGCTGTGTCTCATACTTCTATACTGTCCATATTTTCGCAGAATGTCCAGATTTTTGTCTCATATTTTTGGTCTATTCTTCATAAAAGTGTGATTTTCTGGATTTTTGTGGCAAATCAGAGTGAGGTGGATTCCTTAAATTATGACAGGCAATTGAGTTTCAGACATATCCTTCAGAAGATGCATTCTAATTATTCTAGCAACTTTTTTAAGTTTATGAGAGCAATATTTAAAATCTGTCCCTATTATGGGGGCTTTGTCTCCCAATTATTTTTGGCTTCATCCAGATTTTTTGTGGTAAGAGTTTGAGAGGTATGCTGTGTCTGTTAGTGCATATATGAATGATCTCAGGTGGCAGGTGTGTGTGTGTGTGTGTGTGTGTGTGTGTGTGTGTGTGTGTGTGTGTGTGTGTGTGTGTGTGTGTGTGTGTGTGTGTGTGTGTGTGTGTGTGTGTAAGTGAAGGGTGAGTGCATAAGTGAGTGTGATGGGGTGAGAAGGGGTGTGCCATATCCATAGTGAGAATCTGCATGTTCTGGGGGGAGTAATGTTGTCAGTATGTGTGTGTGGGGGGAGGGCATTCTATACTTCTCAACTCCCAGACTAATGAGCACTGATTATAATATGGGGAAGAAGACTAGACACCAAGAACAAGTATTTTATATTAAAGTAACTCCCTTTAAAAATTAATATAACAACAGATTTTGCAGCAAGAAGATGCAACTGCAAATCAGAAGTGTTAGACTCAAATGTGCAGCATTACTGACTGACTGCATTCATCTGTAACAGAGACACAATGAATGAAAGAGGCAAAATCATGTCTGTTCCATTAACTCTGAGGCAGGTGAGAGGTATGGGGATATGTGTGCGTGTTTCCATGTGTTTGTATGAGTATGTGCGTGTGTGTGTGTGTGTGTGTGTGTGTGTGTGTGTGTGTGTGTGTGTGTGTGTGTGTGTGTGTGTGTGTGCCTGCATAGTGTCATAGGTTCATAGGTGTGTACTAGGCTAATGGCCCTGGAGTCTTTACAAGCCTAGCCCATAGGATTACCCTGGCATTGTGCCACCCGACCTTAGTTCCTAGTGCCTCTGTCGAGCAGAGTCACTGGAGTGATCCCCAGGGGGAATTTTCTATTTCCCATCCACTCATCAAGACTCGTCTTGAAGAGGGACAGTGAGGTCATCTGCTTGACATGTATGGGAAGTATATTCCATAGCATAGGCAATCTCTGTGTTATGAACTGTCCCTCCAGCATGTTCTGTTGAATGTTGTAATGAGGTTGAGGTCTCTGGACCATCTGGTGTGGAGGAACTGGGATTTCTTTAGATGTAGCATTTCTAACAGAGCTGGATCAGACATGGCTTTGTAAGTCAAGCAGAGATCGCCTCCAAGTAGGTGATATGAGAACGAGAATAGTTGGAGTTTTTTGAGTCTGTCCATATAGGACAAATGTTTAAGGCCTAGGATCTTCTTTGTGAGGTACTTTTGTGGCCTCTCCAGTTGCTGCAGGTGTCTAGTGAGGTTTATGCCAAATGGAGCATTGTACTCGATGATTGGCCTAATGATTGAAGAGTAGAGGGAGACAATGACCTCTTTCTTCCTGGATGCAAAACCCTTAGTAATGAGATGTGCCACATAGAAGGACTTTCTGACCACAATGGCAATGTGGTAGTCAAAAGGGAGGTTGCTGTCAACCTGTGTTCCTAGATCTCTTATAATGCCTTCTGTGTTCAGTGGACTACCATCGATGTGGTAATTCAAGGGAACCGGGTTTTTCCCAAGGGGGAAGATGACACAATTTTTGGCACTGAGCTTAAGGCCATGGTTCTGGCACCAGTCATGGGTCTCATTTAGGCCTTTCTGTAGGATGTCAACATCACTTGGGGAGTTAATAATAGCTCCTAACTTTCAATTGTCTGCTAACTTTGTCAGCCAGAGTCCCTTTGAGTTGGCCTGGACTTCAGAGAAGTAGCTACCAAACAGGAGAGGACCCAGGATCGAACCCTGTGGGACGTCACTCATGACTGGTCAACAGTCTGACTTGGAGTCAGCTACTTTCACACTGTGGATTCTATCTGTGAGCCAGTTTGCAAGCCACCATGTGATATAGGGGTTGATGCCTAGCTTAGTGAGTTTTTCATATGATTCCAGAGTGGGGAATGGTATCAAAGGCCTTGGCCAGATCAAGATAGGCTGTATAAATCACCTTGCCTTTATCCACAACTCTGGTGACTGACTCAAAGAAGTCAACCAAGTTGAGCAGGCATGATCTACCCTTCACAGAACCAAACTGTGTAGGATCCAGTGTTTGGAGATTCCCTATATCCTTGTTTATTAGGTCCATGATGATGTGTTCCATAGATTTGCATATCAGACTCGTCAGGCTAATGTGGCAATAGTTCCCGGGGTCTGCAGTTGCTCCTCCCTTGTGGAGAGGGATGACTGCAGCAGTGCGCCATTCAGTAGGGACAAAGCCTGAGGTGAGGCTGTGATTGAACAGGGCACACAGGTGAGGTGCCAGTTTACTCTGTAGGTCATGTAGAACACAGCCAGAGATATTGTCAGGTCCCATAGAAGCTGTATTCTTGGCTTTGGACAGTGCTTTTTAACCTGTGCAGCAGTAATAATGGGTCCCTGGCAATCTACTGGTATTGTGATTGGTCCTTTGGGGGGCAAGGGTAAAGTTGGCACTGAATCTGTTGGCCAATATATTGGCAATATCTGTTGGCTCAGTATAGGAGGTACCATTGTGCAGTAGCTCAGAGCAAATCTGGGTATTGCCGTGGAGATTCTCTACATAACTATAGAAGGCCTTATGGTTGTCTTTACTATCTGCTGCAATTTTGTTTTCACAGCTAGCTTTAGAGGATTTGATGAGGGATCAAAAAACTTTTGTTGAGGCTGATAAGGGAGTTTTTCTAGTCTTGGGCCTTCACCTTATTCTGCATCAGTTTCCTCCTTCTGTTGTAGAGTTTGTTTATGGCAGGGGACCACCAGATTGGCTTCCTTTTTTTTGAGGAGAGTGTCTTGGTTCTATTGGGTATGACGAGATCCATGCATTTGTGTATGTGTTCATACAGTGCATTGGTGTATGATTCAGCGGTCATGACACTATTCTCCATTTGCATGGGTAACGTGAAGGTAGCACCTCTGTTTTTAGGAGTCCAAAGTTAGCTTTGGAGAAGTTTTTCATGGTGGTTACCTTTGTGAGGTGGGTGGGAGGGATGTGGATTTCTAAGGTGATTAGTTTGTGGTCGGATCTAACCAGGGGGAGTTGACTATGTTAGTAATGACCAGGTCAAGGATGTTGCTACCTATAATGGGAGTAAGAACAAGCTGGTCCAGGGCATTGGAATTAATGAATTCCAGAAAGCATTGGGTGAGTGTACTGGTACATGAGTAGTTTTCCCAGTTAATGGAGGGGTAGTTGAAGACGCCCAGTATGAGAGTGTTAGGTTGGACCCTAATATTCTCCAGGGTGCTTAGAAATCTGGAGTGTGAGTATTGGGACATGATTGGGGACCTATAGCAGGCTATGACCTGAATCACTGTCTTACCCAATGTTAACTGCACCTGAAGTATCTCAGATGCGTTATGTTGGGCTACCAGTCTGGAGGTGTGCGCATCCTTTATGAATATGGAAACACCACCTCCTTTGGAACTTCGGTCCAAGTTCTGGGGCCAAAAGGTATGGAATGAGTTATAGCCTGGTAGTGCAGGGGTGCTTTTTGCTCCCTTGAACCAAGTCTCTGTTACAGCACAAATGTCGATGGTCTCCATTTTAAGGAGTGCTTCAAGTGAGTATATGTGCTTATTTGCATGTGTGTTTTGTATTTGTGTATGTATGGGGGAATGAATGAGGGGGATGCTTGTGTCAACACAATGCCTGTGCTGCCAGTGGTTGATTACTACAGCAAAGGGCTTCTTAGTGCCTGCAGTAAGTAAAGTGTGATTCAAAAACATGCAAATTAGCCAATAATGAGGGCCTTCCTCATTGCGGCTAATTTGTCTCGAATCACTAGTTTCCAAAACCATATTAAAAATGCCTTTTTGGGCACAGCTCTACTGCTCATGGCTGGGCTCTATCTGAATCCTACTCTAAGTTCAGGTAATTTTACAAGGAAATGTGAAGAGGGAGGATTTGGAATTACTGATAAATAGGAAGAATGATCAAGTTAATTTCGAGCTGTATGCTATGACAATGCACCATGGCAAGGATGAGGTAACATTTGTGTTTCCATGGAGAGGAGATTTGTTTGTTCAAGATAATCTAGTGAAAATTGCCAAACTAGATCACCATCCCCAGTATGAAATAGCCACACCTCTTCCATGATTTCTTGCTATTATATAATGTCATTAGTTTATACAGCAAAGCCAATTTTAAAATGATAGCATTGCATAATATGTATAAGTAAGGACTTCATCCTCATTCGGCCTCTCAGCATGATGCACTGTCAGCTGTGATGATTTAGAGATGTACGCTGTATGCACATAGCCACATACATGACAACATATCTGCAGTACAGCACTGTTGCGTACTAGCGGATACCGTCCGCTTGGCATCAAGTGGAAGTACAAAATTAAATTCCTTAATGCACAATGGGAGCAGTTTACAAAGTGCAGTTTAACAAGAGGAATTAAATACTTAAGAATATGTTTTTGTTGAGAAGGAAATATATTTCAAAATAGAGAGACTATGGTACATGAGTCTTACTCCTTACCAGTGAGGAAAGAATGGTGACCATAAAATTTTAAACTGTTCGGTATCTACATTGATCTGAGATTTACTGTGACTATAGAACTCGTACTTCTCAATCTGTGGAAACTTAAAATAGGAGCAAAGGCCCCTGAAAAAATTGGAACATCCAGCTAAAAATCTGGACTTCTAATTAGCATAAAATTTGAAAACCAAACAGCACTTAACTCTTCTTGTTTCCAATACGAATGTGGGATATTACTCAGAAGCAAGTTTAAAAACACTGTGTGACAAAATTATGGAAATATATAAGCACTTTATCAAAGAAACAGTGTACAATCTGTAGACTTTAAAGAACTGTATCATAAAATTCTACCACAAGAGGTAATTTCTTTTTGCTTCAGAAAAATGGAGTCATAAGATGTGTGTACTCATTCTTTAAGTTATTGTTGTTACTCATATGTTGGTCATGTGGTATGGATTTCTATGCACTAGGCAGCTTCAAAAATCATATGTGATGAAGGGGATTCAGAAAATTGTGTGAAGGGGTAAATCAAACCTGAAAATAGACATATAGCTCCAAAAATAGGGCATCCTAAATTAGGCCTGAAAATAGCAAATTTCCTCCAAAATAGGGGCACTTGAGAGGCCTGGAACTCATTAGTGTGGGAGTGATACTAGGATCACAACCTATTTGGAATACAGTGCATGTCAGAAGGTGGTGAAAATTTTCCCACTTTATAATACTTACTATCTGCGACTGCGGTGGTGGTGCTGCGG
Source organism: Protopterus annectens (assembly GCF_019279795.1). Taxonomy (NCBI): domain Eukaryota; kingdom Metazoa; phylum Chordata; order Ceratodontiformes; family Protopteridae; genus Protopterus; species Protopterus annectens. Next base: position 1,138,538,183 of record NC_056744.1, read on the forward strand.
TAACGTTGTCGCCTCACAGTTAGACGTTGCATGTTCGATTCTCAGTTAGAGTGCCTTCTGTGTGTTGACATGCGTGAATGGGTGTTCCTTCATTGAAGGTTGTGCGTTAGGCCCGGCAAGCCAACACATAAAAATCTACTGCCAATCATTAGCGGACCGGAGTTCCGCTGTGGTGACCCCTAGCCAGGAAAAGCCGAAAGACACAAACATAATACTTACTATCTGCATTTTAGAACCACACTTACATTTTAGAACTAAGGCGACCATTTTCATAATGGTAAACGTCTTTGCCTCCCATGCACAAGGTACAAGGATTGAGCCTGGTCAGTGCCTGTTTGGAGTTTGTATGTTCTCCTTGTGGGGTTCCTGCCACCTCCAAAAAACATTAAAGAATGGAGCAGTGGGCAGCAGCATAGATTCTACATGGTGCTCTATGGGAGGAAAAGTTGTATAGACCAACTGCTTTGGGCATATATCTTCAAAATAGGAGAACACAGATCACAGACTGCATGCCATTGAGAGTGCCTGCCAAGCCTGTATTATATGAGTGCATCCACACTAGAAAATTCTCTGAGAGGAACTCAGCATGAGAAAGACACATTCCCTCAAAGGATATCTGATTGTGATTCTGGGCAGGAATGAATGGGCCATAGGTCTCTTGCATATCTCAAGAATGCCTAGCTCTTCAGGTTCTGCAATAAGCAAAAAAAAGAAATAAAATGAAAATTATTTATGAAAATGGGAGCTTCCTTTACAGTTTTATTCGAATTTATGAATTGGAGTATTAGAAGAATAATTGTATTTAATAATGTACATTATAAGAATTTTGCTCTTTTGTGCCATGACTATATAAACAATATGCGTTTATGCATGAGAAAGTGAGATGGTGTCTCCATGGTCTGGTTGCCAACATTTTAATAACAATACTCAGGGACTTAATTCATGTAATGGGCCAGATTCCAAATGGAATTGGCTATAAAGTAAAACAGCACATTGAGCAGTTATTTCATGGCCAAGTCCACAAGACAGAACTCTTACAATCCCCATTGTGTGAAAGTTAATGAGAACTACCAGACACTTCACCAGATTCCAAAAAGGGGATCAGGTTAGCAACACAAATTAAGTCAGCACTGTGTATTGCAAAAAGCTGGCTCAAGGAAAATCCTACTTAAGTGAATCAGAAATATTGGTGAAGCAATATCTGTACATGGAAATAAGTACTGCTGGAGCTGTGTTGCAGGTTTCAGGAGGTAGCTTGGAGGCATGCACATGTGTTCATGTGTGCAGTTCCTGACATCATCCAAATTTCTTTGGAGATGGCTCACAGTGCTGTCCATTTTAAAAATAAATTAAATTTCCTGGTGGGCTAGTGGCCTCACATAACAGCTTCTAGGGTGGGCTGAATGCAGACATGACAGCTGTGCTGGCTGCTATGCCTGCATTTGCTAGTATATCTTATAGGCAAACTTCTGGGGGCATTTGGGCTGCACTCAGAACAGGTTCTCTCCTCTGGGCACAGTGGGACTCCCTTTCATTCAATAACTTGGTCTTGTGAGCTACTGAACTGGATGAATCTTGCTTTTCCAAGATGACAGATGTTTGGTGTAGTGAGACCAAGATGACTGAAGCTGTTCACGCTTAATAAATCAAGTTTTTGCAATCTGACCCAATGAGACTATAATAAATATATTTGGAATATGTGGATATTTCTGCTGATTAGAACAGAAGCAGATAATCGCAAAAACACTTAAAATCTATCTAATCCTAGCTCTTATTGCATGGTACCATTTTTCTTGCTAACAAGGGACTTGTATATATTTTTTATGAAGAAGTGTTGTTTAAAAAGTAATCTTACAACTTTCATGACCATTAAATAAATTTAATTTCAAGACTGTATTCTCTCTGCATGACTATAAAAAAGAACAGGTAGGGGTCTACTTCAAAACACTGAAATCTCATAATGTTGAAATTCATAACATTGAGACCATAACATCAAAAATTCAAAACACTGAAAACCCAAAACAATGAAATTTTTGAACATTGAAAGTGTGCTTCATAACATTGAAAACTACATTGCACATATAAATAACATCCCCTCCACCTATAACAACACCTAACTAACAAACCCACTTTCTACTGCATTTCTGCAGGGGGGCAAACCCTCTGCATCCCCCACACTCCCCCATAAATTAAAAATGCCAACTCCAAGATCGCACTACAGTGGAAAAAAGTTAATTTCCTAACCTCACTGTATGGTGATCACAATACAGTGAGGTTAGGAAATTAACTTTTTTCCACTGTAGTGTGATCTTGGAGTTGGTATATTTAATTTATGGGATGTGTGGTGGTCAGATCCGCCCACGTGGTGGGGTGCAAGGGGGCGTGCCCCCCTGCAGAAATGAAATAGAAAGTGTGTTTGTTAGTTAGGTGTTGTTATAGGTGGAGGGGATGTTACTTACATGTGCATTGTAGTTTTCAATGTTATGAAGCACACTTTCAGTGTTCTGAGTTTTCGATGTTGCAAGTTTTCAGTGTTTTGAATTTTTGATGTTATGGTCTCAATGTTACGAAATTCAACATTATAAAATTTCAATGTTTTAAAGTAGACCCAGAGGTAGATATACTTTTAAGTTTTGAAATGTGTGAAACATGCACAAATAAGCAATGTTGTGTACATACATGTAAATTATGATAAATAAGTCTATTTTGTGTACACAATGATTTCAGTTCCAAAAGTATTTCTATATAAGGTATTTCAAGTCTGTTGTATGATTACATTGACATTTCTTTTAAGCTATTAATAACAAAGACCTTTCAACAGCTAATAGAATTATTAGGGTCTATATCACGTTGTTGAATGCACAAGTGTTTGAACGATGTAACATCGAACTGGGAAGTTTGAAATGCAAGAAGTACGAACACACAGAACAGAGATTTTATTTTCCCCAGGGAAAAAAAATCGCTGTTCCGGTACAAAAAAAAACACATACACTTTAAACATGACAAAATGTAAGGAAGGTAAGAAGTGGGTATGTAAAAAAATGGAGAGCTATCTCTCAATCAATGATAATGATGAAGTAAAGGTTACTATTTCATGAGATGCTCTAAAAGCATACCTACATTGTAAAATTACTTTTTGTTTTTTGGTTAGTACCAAACTGATAGTTCGACGATCTCAGCTAGAGTGTGTGTGAGACATGGAGACATGCGTGCTTCATTGAAGGTTCATTGAAGTGGAGCTGCAACCTCGGCATGTAAAAAAAAAAAATGCCAATTAGTGGTGGAGTGGAGTTTGTTCAGGCGACCCCTAACCAAAAAAAGAAAAAGACACAACAACAACCAAACTGATATAATATATTAAGGTTTCATTAAAATACAAGAAGATAAAAGTTCAAAAAAAGAGAATCTATCTTCCAAGACTTTAGGCTTTAAACAAAACATTTTAATCATAAAGCTGAAACAGGCCCAGAAAAGACAAACTGGCAGTTGTATTCAACAATGCCAAAAGTTTACAAAGATTAGAAATAGCAACTAGATGATTATGTCTAGATCTGGTCAACTGAAGTATATCCAGGTCCCAGAAAGCAAAAATAAGTTAATTTTAGCTGCATTTAAAATGTGTTATGTAAATGAAGGGGTTCACTTCAAAATCTTGAAAGCTCAAAATTCTGAATCTCAAAATCCTGAACTCAAAATCTCAAAAGCTCAAAATACTGAAAACTCATAATACTGAATCTCATAATACTGAGAAACATTCAGTAAACGTCCTGCCTGTCCCTTGCCTCTTTTTTCTACCTTGGAGAAATGATGCTTTCCTCTGTAGACTGAAAGTTTTTGCATAGAAAAGTGTTAGCATTCCCTGCAATTTGTGTGTAACATAACAAAACAGTGTCCTTTTTAGTATGTATTCTCTTTATTTCACAGACATGTATCTGTTTCTTTTTTTGTTGTTATTTGTTGCCATCTTCTTCCTTTATTTCTTTTTTATTTCCTTCTAAATATTCTGAATCCTCATGTTGCTGAAAACCTGTATCCAGAATTCCAAACTTGTCAGGGGCAGCATCTTGTTTCATAGGGATTAAATGATCTTTGCAGACAATACATACATCTTTTGCTAAATGTCTTCTATTTGCTCTTTGACTAACATAATTTATCTCACCAGCTCAGTCATAAACATATGTAACAATAGTTCTCCAAGCCCTGTCAGTTGCATAAGTGCAATCATCATCATTAAGTCTAGATTTACTGATAATAGTAAGCAAATCTTCCAACTTTTGACACGAGGAATACAGATCACCAGTGTTATCAGATGTTACCTTTAAACATGCATAGCATTTATTATACTGTACAAGATATTTGTGACTTAGCAAATCATTAATGGCATGCTCATTTACTGAATTCATATTCAGCTTCAAATTAATACAAAATTATAAAACAAAAGAATACTCAAACTCAGTTACCGCAGAATTCAAAGGAAATGTACATCAATTTCTATGAGGAAAATCACACAAACAATACACAACTGAACACTAAAGTAAGTACAGTAATCATATTGCTCTGACCGTACAAGTACTGAAAGTCAGAAAAAATCTGTAATTCCTTATCACTCGCAGTCTGACTTTTTTAACAGTAAAGATCAATAAATCACAAACCAAGACGGGATTGTTTAGATAAGCTCTGGATTGTCCTCTCTGCAGTCTGTGAATTTAAAGCTGACGAGGCTAGAGTTTGCCCATCTAAAACCTATCCTTTTCTAGCAACAAACAGTGAAAATTAAAGGTAAAGCAGCAAAATATAAATCAAAGTAAATCTTGTTTACAAGCTATACCTTCCTTTCTACAAACAGTGAAAAACAATGGTAGGAAATAAAACATAAAATATAAATTCAAATAAAACTTCTCTTCCCAGTCAACTCCTCAGTAAATCACAAACCAAGGCAGGATTGTTTAGATAAGCTCTGGATTCAAAAGTAACATGTCTAGTCAATCTGTAAGCCTCACATATAATAAAATCTTATGTATGTTAAACAAGTATATGCATTTCCATAGCTCACCTTATATTGCAATTCTATATTCCCATTTCCACTAACTCAAATTCCACTTATGCTATACAGTAGTCCTTTTACAATTTCATACATAAATATCTAGAATTTACTGTACTTTGACTCTTATACACAGGGATTTATCAAAGGCTATAATATTATCAAAATACTAGATTTAAGAATAAATTATTAACTTATTGATTTAATTGCTTAATAGGAGAACTATCTTGCCAACATATAATATTGTACACAGATACAGATAACATTGCACTGATGGGATATTTTTCAAAGTATTAGGCAATTTATTTTTCAAAAATTCAAAATATGATAAAATAAAGAAAAAGTCAGTTCTGGTTTCACTAAAATATGTAAAATCTATACTAATTTACAAAGTAATATCCAGAAAACTTTATTTGACCTGTATAATTTGCATTATCAGATAAATCAAATATACAAAATTCTTTGAGAAAATTTTAATTAAACTTACAAGCCTAATTTCTTTGGACTGATAAGATTACAATTTTAAGATAGTCTAAAAAATGTAATCTTCATTTTGGAAAGATTTTACTTATGTGTTTATACACTAGGCATTTATAGTTGCTTACGAGAGCTTTGGCAAGCTAGCATCTACCTGAAATCAGCTGGACGTATAAGTGAATTTAAGTACACTTTTATCTGCTCTTTTGCATATAGTACTGTACTTAATTTATTTATTTGTGTTTTTCACTGAATATTAACTCAACTGAAGTTGTGGCTGTCTCTCTACAGTTAGTTCCCCACCCACCCTCAGTGTTCCTGTTTTGGTATTAATGTTGGTGGCTTTGAAATTGCCCACCCCTCTTGTAGATTTGTATTTGGATACTCCTTCTGGGCCCATTTCATTTGCTCACTCAATTGAGTGCAGTGAGATTATATTCTGATTTCAGGCACTCCTACTGTGTACAAAGAGAGCATTTGGGAAGGACAACCCCTGTAGCCTCTTAATCCTGCTCTGTTCCCCCCCCCCCAAAAAAAAAATATATATATATATATATATATATATATATATATATATATATTATTCATCTGCTCTTACTGTAACTGCCTTAGTTGCTCTTCTGCGTGCTATCTGTTCAGTCGCTCTTACTCTGCACTTATTACTGCTTGTTAGTAGCCTTCTAATTTACTGCCTTCTGCACTTGTTTTTTAGTCATTTGTTAATTTAATTGCACTTATTAGAACTGTATTTGCCGTAGTGTTGCTACACGCTTGGGTGTGCTGGCCTGCACTACAATTTGATTTGTATTTATTGCTGTTTTAGCTGCTTTTCTGTAACAAAAAAAAAGAAATTCTAAGCTTGTTTCCTGCCTTTCCTGTAACTAGTCAAGTCAGATACAGACTTGCTGTATCCAGGACTGTTGGTAAGCATCTGAGCCCCCCAAGCCTTTCTGTGTTGAAGGGAAGCCTTCTAGCTTATCAGTGGGAGTGGTAAGCACTAGGTAACCTATCTACCACAGGAGGAGTGGTTTCTGGCCCAGAAATTAGAGTTTATTGGCTGTTTGGGAAGCTTTTCCATCTCTTTCAACCTTCTGATTTAAAAGCCTGTGTTTACACTTGTTTCCTGCCTTTCCTGTTACTAGTCTAGTCCAGGTACAGATTTGCTGTATCCAGGACTCTTTGTAAGCTACTGAGCCCCCAAGCCATTTTGTATTGGAGGGAAGCCTTCTAGCTTATCAGTGGGAGTGGTAAGCATCAGGCAGCCTATCTACCACAAGAGGAGTGGTCCCTGGCCCAGAAATTGTAGCTACTGGCTGTTTGAGCATTTTTTTCCATCTCTTTTAACTTTCTGGTTTGAAAGCCGTACTTGTGCCTGTTTCAAGCCTTTCCTATAACTAGCCTAGTCCAGTTACAGAATTGCACTTATTAGAACTGTATTTGCCGTGAGTGGAAGCCTTCTAGCTTATCAGTGGGAGTGGAAAGCTGGCCTATCTACAATTTGATTTGTATTTATTGCTGTTTTAGCTGCTTTTTTGTAACAAAAAAAAAGAAATTCTAAGCTTGCTTCCTGCCTTTTCTGTAACTAGTCAAGTCCAGATACAGACTTGCTGTAGCCAGGACTGTTGGTAAGCTTTTGAGCCCCCAAGCCTTTTGTGTTGGAGGAGAGACTTCTAGCTTATCAGTGGGAGTAGTAAGCACTAGGTAGCCTATCCTCCATGGGAAGAGTGAGTTTTGGCCCAGAAATTGTGGTTTATTTGGCCGTTTGGGCAGTTTTCTATCTCTTTCAACTTGCTGGTTTAAAAGCCTACATTTGTACTTGTTCCATACCTTTCCTGTAACTAGTCTAGTCCAGGTACAGATTTGCTGTATTCCAGCACTCTTTGTAAGCTTCTGAGCCCCCCAAGCCTTTCTGTGTTGGAGGGAAGCCTTCTAGCTTATCAGTGGGAGTAGTAAGCATTAGGTAGCCTATCTACCACAAGAGGAGTGGTTTGTGGCCCAGAAATTGTAGCTATTGGCCATTTGGGTAGTTTTTTTCCCATCTCTTTCAATATTCTGGTTTAAAAGCCGCACTTGCACTTGTTTCTCACCTTTCCTGTAACTAGCCTAGTCCAGATACAGAGTTGCTGTATCCAGGACTGTTGGTAAGCTTCTGAGCCCCGCAAGCCTTTCTGTGTTGGAGGAAAGCCATCTCGGCCCAGAAATTGTAGTTTATTGACCATTTGAACAGTTTGTCCGTCTCTTTCAACTTTCTGGTTTAAAAGATCACATCTGCGCTTGTTTCCCATCTTTCCTGTAACTAACCTACTGGGTAGCACTAGAAGGCCTTAAACTGATACATGCCTTCTAGCTTAGGAGAGAGACTTTGGAGTGATTAAGTATCAGTTTTCTGTACTTTCTTGCTGTACTTAACTGTCGTCCGCCTAAATGCACATTTTCCACCATTTATTGTGATTTAAAAGCTTGTTTTTTTCCACATATTGTACTTATTTGACTTCTTGCACTTTTACAAAGTTTTTTGTTTAAATAATTTGTTTAACTGTTGTAGGCTACATACTAAAGTGTGATAGCCTTTTCTAATCGTTTGTAGTCGTTTAAAGCTGTTTTAAGTGTATTTTTTACTGTTTTTGCCTTATCTTTTCAAAAAAAGCAAAAAAAAAAAAAAATTACTGGTTTTCTAAGCTAGTATAGTCCAGTTTTCAGGCTAGTGCTGAATTCAGGGTTGTGATACTAGTTTCTGAGTTGTCCATACCTTACTAGAAGGAAGTTTCTCTGTTCACCTGTGAGAGTGGGGAGCTTTGAGCAACCTATCTATCCCTGGAGGAGTGGTTCCAGCCCAGATGTTAGTAGTTTATTGGCCATTTTGGGCTAATTTCCATCTCTTTCATTTCCCTACTATAAAAACCGTGTTTGCACGGTTTTGCGCACCAGGCAGTGCCGGTTAGCTACGGTTAAATTATTCCTGGCTCCACTAAGTCTCCTCTTCAGTTTTTCCCTTGAAACTAGTCTAACTCTCAACCTAAGCACTCAAAAAGCATCTTACAGCCCAGCACTTGCTCAGACCTAATAGCAAGCACTAATATACCCTGACACTGATTGCCCAGCAGGGCAAGGCTCTTTATTCACCCCTCACCAATCAAGCGACTAAGCAGCTCACCCTACTATTCAGGCATGACCAAAGGGCAACTTCAGGTGCACTCTCCAGTCCAGCTGGTGAATCTGGGTATCTTGAGGCAATGTTATAACTGCCTCATGTACACAGACAACCCTCTCCTCCTACCACAAAACACTAACATATGTGAGAGATGCAATTATACAGCCAAACTGGAAGCTAAGCTGTCTCCACCCAAGATTGGAACAGACAGTCAAGAGGAGAAGGTTAACACTTGCACCACAACTCCAGCAGCACACAAACCTACTAAAACAGCACTGGCAAAAAATACACATAAATACACAAAATCATACTCGGAGGCTCTAAATAAAAACCTGCAAAAGCATGAGAGACCTCCAAAGCAGACATCCAAACAACCTGCACTTCCTGCCACAAACCAGACAACACATAAAACACAAAATCAGTGTGCTGCACAATCACAGCCCTTAAGGCGAAATAACATACCTAGCACACTAGTAATAGGTGACTCTATAGTCAGGCACACTGACGTCCCACTCACTAGGCTGGATAAGCAGAAGGTTACTGTTAGCTGCCTGTCGGGAGCCAGAATCTGCCACATAACACAAGCAATCAGGTCACTCCAGAACAAGTACAAATATGACTCTGTCATTGTTCATGTTGGTGTGAATGACCTGAGACGTACCTCACTGGACTAAATGAAAAGAGACATGGAAGAGCTCTTTGATCATGTAGCCCAGGCTGGTATGACCCTGACCCTGAGTAGCATCCTGCCCTCACCAAGAAAGATACCTCAGTATAAAGAAAAAATTATCAATTTCAACAATTGGCTAAGCTTCTGGTGTCATTCAAAGGGGATCCAGTGTCTGCCAACCTGGGACGACATGCTCGACAAGCCGCATTGCTTCGCAAGAGATGGCTTGCACCTGTCACCCCTAGGCTTTCGAATACTGGCCAAGGCTCTTGCTGCCCCCGTAGTGCCTTTTTTAGGCAAGGCTCAAAAGTCAAACCACCTCCGTAAACAGCACAATTATCAAAAAACTGAGGGTTATGCTACTCAACGTCAGGAGTTTAAATCTCAAAATGCACACACTCAAAGCACTCCTCAGTATGGAAAACTTCGACATCTGTGCAGTAACTGAAATCTTGTTCAAGGCTCCAGACAGCACCCCAGCATTACCGGGCTACAACTCATATCACACGTTTTCGCCACAGGACACGGACCGAAACACAAAAGGAGGGTGTGTCTCCATATTCATCAAGGATACCTACACCTCCAGGTTAGTGGCGCAGCATGATACCTCTGAGATCATCCATATGCAACTAACATCAGGCAAATCTGCAATGCAAATTGTGGCCTGCTACAGATCACCCTCCATGACCCAGGACCACCTTTCCACCTTTCTGGAGACACTGGAAAGCATGAAGGTCCTACCAAACACTCTGATATTGGGCGATTTCAATTACCCTACCATTCACTGGGAAACCTACTCGAGTACAAATTCCCAGGCCCAGCACTTCCTGGAATTCATCAACTCAAACACCCTGGATCAGCTGGTAAACTCCCCTACCAGAGGTGAAAACATATTGGACCTGGTTATCACCAACATGGACGACAGGTGTTCCACACCGGAGGTCAACCCGTCACTGGTTAGATCAGACCATAAACTAATCTCTCTGGATGTCCACACCCCACCACCACCCCCAACTAAGGAAACCACAGTAAAAAAACTTTTCTAAAGCAAACTTCACCTTACTTAAGACAGAGGTGGTAAGTTTCACAGCCCCCACGCTAAAGGATAATGCTGCCCAAGATGCAGAAACCTTTACAAATGCACTCTATGAGCACCTACAAGGATGCATGGATTGTGCCATCCCTATCAAAACCAAGACTCACTCCTCTAAGAGAATGAATCCAGTTTGGTGGACCCCTGCAATAAACAGGCTATACAATAGAAGGAGGAAACTATTTCAGAAAAAAGGAAATCCCAAGAAGGAAAGACATCCCTGATCAGTATCAGTAAGAAACTGAGGTCCCTCATGAAATCATCCAAGGCTAACATTGAAAGAAAAATAGCCAAGGATTCAAAAGATAACCACAAAGCCTTCTTTAGCTATGTTAAGAATCTAAGTGGCAACTCACAGATATGCACTGAACTAGTGCAAAATAGCACAAAATATACTGAACCTACTGATATTGCCAACATCCTGGCAGATAGATTCAGTGCAAACGTCACCCCCCTCTCACCTCCAAAAGGGCCCACAACAATACCGGAAAAGTGTAGTGTCCCAAAAATCACAGACCCACAGGTGAAAACAGCCCTTTCAAAAGCCAAAAACAGCATCAGTGGGACCAGATGGTGTCCCAGGCTGCATCTTGCATGATCTACAGAATGAACTAACCCCCCACCTAAACACGCTGTTCAACCTCAGCCTCTCCACAGGCTACGTGCCCATAGAATGGTGCACAGCAGCAGTTATTCCTCTCTACAAAGGAGGGGCCACAACTGACCCTGGTAACTATCACCCCATAAGCCTGACTAGCGTGATCTGCAAGGCTATGGAGTGCATCATCATGGAACTCATTAACAAAGACATTGGGAACCTCCAAACACTTGACCTGGCTCAGTTTGGCTTTGCTAAGGGCAGATCATGCCTACTAAACCTGGTTGACTTCTTCGAGACAGTCACCAAGGCCATAGACGAGGGAAAGGTGGTTCACACAGCCTACCTTGACCTCGCCAAGGCTTTCGACACCATTCCCCACTCAGGTATTACAGAAAAACTGACAAGCCTGAACATAAACCCCTACATCACAAGATGGGTTGCCAACTGGCTTACAGACTGAACTCACACTGCAAGAATAGCGGGCTCCGGGTCTGACTCTAAACCAGTCACAAGTGGTGTCCCACAAGGCTCGGTCCTGGGACCCCTACTGTTTGGCATATATTTCTCAGAAGTACAGGCAAACACAGGAGGACTATGGCTAACCAAGTTTGCCAATGACTGCAAACTGGGAGCCCTAATTGACTCTCCGCTGACACGGACATCCTCCAAAAGGGCGTTACTGAGGCGGACACCTGGTGTCAAAGTCATGGCCTCAAGCTAAATGCCAAAAATGCATAGTCATCCCGTTTGGGAAAAACAAAACACCCACGAATTACCACATAGGTGGCAGCCCCCTTAATACAGAAGAGATAATAAGAGATCTGGGGACCCAGGTAGATAGTAATCTCTCCTTTGACAATCATATTGCCAAAGTAGTTAGGAAATCCTTCTATGTGGCCAATCTAATTACTAAAGGGTTCACATCAAGAAATAAAGAGGTTATAGTGCCCCTCTACTCATCACTCATTAGACCCATCATAGAGTACAATGCCCCATTTGGGTAGTACCTCACAAGACACTTCCCACAGCTGGAAAGACCACAAAAGTACCTCACCAAGAGGATTACTGGTCTCAAACATATGTCCTATACAGCCCGACTGAAAAAATTCTGGCTGTACTCTGTAGCATATCACTTACTCAGAGGTGATCTCTGCCTGACTTACAAAGCCATGTCCAACTCATAATTGATGGACATGCTCCACCTAAAGAAATCCAAGTCACTGCGAGCCACATGCTCTAGTGAGCTAAACCTCGCCACAACAATAAATAGAACATGCTGGAGGGATAGATTCCTGTCACAGAGACTCCCCATGCTTTGGAACAAAATTCCAAATTGCATCAGGTAGAGTCCCTCACTAACACTCTTCAAGAGAAACCTTGACGAGTGGATGGATAACAGAAAATACACCCCTGGGATCACTTCATTGGCTCTGCTTGACAGAGGATCAGTTAATTAATCAATGGGGTGGTGAAAGCCGACACACTCTGGCTAGGCTTATAAATGCCCTTGGGCAGATAGCCTAGTACCTACCTATGAACCTATGAACATAATCAGAAATATGTATATTAGTGGTAAAATGTGTTGTAGGAGGTATATTTAAAGACTAGAGATGGCTGGCCACATATTTGTATGATTGTGCATACTAACAGATTTTAGCTCAAATTTAGTTATTTGATTAACTTTTACAATGAGATAATATAACTAACTAAAACAAGTATTCATAAATGTTAAATTCCTTCCTACATCAATAAAGAACTATCTCTCTATTCTGCCTTTTATCTATTGTTCATAAAACAATAAATTAAACTTAGCAAAAATCTCTTAAACCTCATTTTTTCAATTTTTAATTACCACTGTTGCTATCAGAATTAAATTAGTACAATAAATATGGGAGAAAAATTATTTATGAATTCTAGACTAAACTTTATCTATTGTCAGAGAAATATGATACCAAAACTCAGTGATGTTATAATTTTTTTCATTAGCCTGAGCTGCTTTTTTATTGCTGTGTTATACTATTTTGACTATCACTGAATCTTTTGAAAAGTAACGGTACATCTTGTTTATATTGTGAGCAGTTTAAATAAACTGAATATGGCTGAATATTATTTGATTTCTGTAAGATATATTAGTATGCACTACACACACACACACACACACACACACACACACACACACACACACATATATATATATATATATATATATATATATATAGATATGATTTTCTTTAATATTATATACTTGTGATCAGTCTGTCAAAATGGAAGGTGTGTATTTCCTTTGGTTGTTTAATTGAAATGCTAATAAAGCATGAGGCAAAGTAACTGACTATTGTCACTAATGAAACCTCAGTGAGTAAAAATACAGCACCATACATCTCTTCTGTACCATTGGATAGGGTATGGTCATAAAAGTGGAATACATTGCTTTGTAGTTTGCATGCAGTTACAACTATATTAAATAATGGTCAAAGAGAATCTTACAAGGTTTTAACAAAAACATACTTGTTCATCTTAGTGCTTCTACAATAGTTGCATCAAATAATTACTGCAGTAAGCTAATTTACTGATATAAAACTGAGCAAGGAGGTTTGTCTATCACCAAATAGGGAAACATCTAAGTAAATCTGGCAAAATGTTTTTAGTGCCTATGATGCCCAAGTTGTTAAAATTAGGAGTAAGATCTTATCTGCATACTGATAATGTACTAAACATGCATTCAATGATGATAAACCTATGATAGAAAGAAAGCCTACATATAGAGTATGGTTACAGCAAATACTAATATATGTTACAAATGTGATCTGAGGCAAGACTTGAAAAAGGGAATACTTTAACTAACATGGCAGGTTAGTAATGGAATAACGTAATCAACACTGCAGGATTGTAAATGCATGCAATACAAAAACAGTGTAAGGGGAGTTGAGGAAAAAGTTGAATTATGTAAAATGAGTCAGAGGAGAATAGATTTTATATGATAACATTTTGGAAGTTTGTTATGATGATGAAAAAGTAACATTACATGTGAATTAAATAAAAAAATCTGTATTTAGATATAGTAGATGTGCTGCAAGACAACTATCTTGTATAAATCATGTACAACATAAAACAATAAACGTAGAAACACTTGTGGTCCAAAAAATGTCAGATAGTTCCAGTGTAAAAATTCTTTATTGAACCACAGATGTATAAGCACTTTCACAGATAACTTCTGCTTCTTCAGATACAAATGCATACTATCTACTGTGTGTCTTTTATTCTTTGAACCAATTAATTTAGTCATGTTCATCTTCAAGAAACATCCTACATTAAGTAAAAATAGTCTTGTAAAAAATTGTCACATTCAAACCAATTCATTCTATCCATTACTGTGAAAACATACTTCTTAAAAATGTATTTATATAACAAACACATATAAAAACACATACATAAAAATGTGCTCAGATGTAAACATTTACAACTAAAAACTTCTAGTATTTAATATAAGTGAACCTATGACTCAAAAACTTAATATTTCATCTGTTCAATGGTCTCGCTTTAAGTTTTGGTCTTATTGGTGTCCTGTCATTTAATCCATGCCCAGAGTCTGCTTTCAGTCTTATAATCCATTTTGCCTCAAGCTGTTCTGTTTGTAATGCCTCCCATCCTAATATCATCATATATTTTACCTATAACTAAAAAAGTAAAATTATGTGTGTTGTCATTCACTTTGATGTGCTTGGATAGTGCACTGATATCACTTTTTTTCTGTATCTGATACATATGTTCTCTGATATGATCTCTAAGGGCTCTGTTCGTTTTTCCCGCATAGAAACAAAAACAAACCATACATTGAGCTAGATAAATAATATGTTCTGAGGCACATGTAGCTGAAATGTTAAAAACATATTCCCTACCCGTATCAGGATGTAAAAACTTGTTACTACTACTACTTATATGTTTACACATGGAACATTTTCCACATGGGTAAGTCTGTCCATCTTTCTTTCTTATATTCTCATTCTTAAACTAGCAAAGTCTTCTTTTTAGTGAATGCATGTTCTTTTGTGCAAAACGTGGTCGGAGTTCCAGTAAGGAACTAATCTCTTTGTCTGTCATCTAAATTTCCCAGTGTTTCTCAATTATATTTTTGTATAACCTCACATCAGTAGAATAAAACAAGGGGAATCTTATTTTATTTTCTGCCTTCTTTTTACATATTATATGTGTTGGCATACTGTTCCTTTTAGAAAAGTATGGTTTAGCTGTATCTTCCCTCATTTCAACTATCATGTCTCTAGTTCTACCAATTTCATCCTTGTCATAACCTCTTTCTACAAAATGTTGGTTTATCTTTTCAACTTGTTGCTCAAAATCCTCTGTTCTAGCGTTAAGCCTAGATGATCTAAGTAACTGGCTTTGTGCTACACTTTTAAATATGTGTGGAGGATGCATATTCATTCTGTGAACAAAACTATCACAGTGACATTCTTTCTTGTATAAATTTGTATATATCCTTCCTTCCACATCCTTTTTAATGTTAATGTCCAAGAAATGGACCTCTTTTAATGACACATCCACTGAAAATTTTTAATAATTTGTAGAATTGTTAATATAATCAAAAAAATTCTTAAACTGTAGTTGTGTCCCTCCCCATAACAAAAAAAGGTTATCCACAAACCTACAGTAATACAAAATATACTGTCTATAACTGCCTCTTAGAATAA
Organism: Protopterus annectens; assembly: GCF_019279795.1. NCBI lineage: Eukaryota > Metazoa > Chordata > Ceratodontiformes > Protopteridae > Protopterus > Protopterus annectens. The sequence continues at coordinate 1,138,553,925 of NC_056744.1, forward strand.
ACTCATCTTTCCAGACGGCTAGAACAGCATTGGCATATGTATTGGCATAAGACGTGCCCATAGCTACGCCATGCCTCTGCCAGTAGATAGTTTCATTGAACATAAATATGTTGTTTTCCAAAAGTATTTCTAACAACTTGGCAATGATGCAAAACGTGAAACAGATTGCCTATCAGTATTAGTGAAACAGCAATTTGAATATTTATACAAGAAAGAATGTCACTGTGCTAGCTTTGTTATCAGAACGAGTATGCATCCTCCACACATATTTAAAAGTGTAGCACACAGCCAGTTACTTAGACCATCTAGGCTTAATGCTAGAACAGAGAGGCATGTCATTTTATCTAACAGCACAGAAGTTCAACAGTTAGAAGCCGTTACAACTCTGAGTGGGGAAACAACGCCAATGACAAGAGCTGAAGAGCAGGTCGTCAGGAAGAAAAATTTTCAAACAGTGGCACAAGTGCCCAGAGCCGACAGAAATTCAGGGAATGTAACTACTTTAACAAACAGATTACAACAGACTGTTGAACTAGGGAGAAAGCAACAAAATGTGCCAACTATTTTTAACACCAAACTGGTTTTTCCCCTTCCTATCAAGGAAGCAGGAGAGAATGGGAAGAGAATGAGGTTGAGAAGCATGAGTTGAGTAAAAAGGAAATTGGAAGAAGCAACAGGGACACCAACAATAAAAAAGGCCTGGGGAATCCAAAAGAAACAATGATTTGGAACCTGTTGTCTCATACACTTACAGCAGAAGAGATCAGTGTCTTACAGAAAGGACTATCTTTTATTCCAAGTCAGAAAATGGACTTTACTGAGGTAATTTTTGATTTAAAATTATTTACAAGAAATATGACTTTAAAATTGAATTATAAAATTAATGAAAATGCTGACAATGTAAAAATGTTTAGGAAACCGAGTACATATGTACCAGTACTTAATCCAGTGATTAATGCCTTTGAAAGACTATCCCTGGGATTCATGAAGCTTGCGCCAGGTGCAGGCGTAGCATCGACGATCAAACACCAAATATGGTCGCCGAGCGATTCAGGTACGAGCTGTTTCCATGTGCACAACCTGCGTACGTCATGCCCGCACAGCTCCCGGCGCATGTATGCTAATCACCCCATGCGCAGCAGTGTAGCATGCAAATGAAGGTATATAGTGATTCAGGAAGTGGTGCAGGCGTAGTGTAAGCATGCAGAAATGTAAACTGAAAAAAAAAAAAAAAAACGGTTTACATTTTTCAAACATAAAATCAGAGCCGTGACAGCAGACCAAACTCACGTATTATACTATTAATATATGCCAATGGCTAAATATATAGCCATTGGCATAAAACAACATGCACAAAATATGAAAAAGAACATTTAATATTATGCCCATACTAACGCAAAGTTAAGGCGCAGGGCATCGGTGAACAAAGGGGATCACAAGGAATATACAAAAATATGGAATAAAACTGCAATGAAACACATATCACGACTTCCCCATAATAGTCAATGGCAGGCATGCTACACCATACTCATGGCGCAAGGGTTGCTAAGGGGCAGTGACAGTGTTATGCGCAGTAGCTAGGAATTAGTAGGCAATGCCATGCAAATGAGAGGAGTAATACTGAATCGCAGATTTCCCGCTGGTGTAAGGATGCACAAAACAGCATAGCATTATAACACCGAGGTGAGCCCTTGAGATAAAAATGACATCAAGAGAGGGGTGTGTCGCCATTGCTGTAAGCACATTGGAGCATTGCTAACCCAGTTTGCCTGTTGCTAAGCAAAGCTGCAGGATAGGGGTGTGTTGAAGTAGCCATAGCCTGGCTTAGCTGAGAGCACACAAGGTAACCGAATGTGCATGTGAACGTGGATGAAAACGCACTGTAAACCCGGTAAACGGCTCCAGAGTGGAAACAGGAAGGATACAGGAAAAAGATAAGGAAATGCTGCAGCATGGAAATAGGAGTACAAATGAGTAATTAACACTTAGGAACCCACAGTGGGCCATTGACAACAGCTAACAAGGTTGCTAGCAGCTACCCGCAGAACAGGAAATGAGAGGTGCCGTACTGCAAAGAAAACAAAACTGTCACTGCAGAACAAAGCAAAACTGCAGTAGATCAGCTACAAAACATATTTCGCAACACATTCCTGGGTAGGGAAAGTACAAAACAAGAAAGCTGGCAGCTGGATGCATGTCTGTCAATGGGAGAGAATTCGGGTTGAAAAGTGAAATAAAGGGCAACAGATAAATTACGGCAGGCAAGCATAATTTAACACCAAAGGCCCCACAATTGCAATACTCGCTGTAAAACCCATAATTAAGATACTCTACAGCTGGAATTGCATATACACACCCAATGACATCAGCAGCATCCAAAGCACAATAGTATAAAGTGTTAAAGCACCTCACACACACTTGTGTATTCCCAAACACTCTGCACCAACGGTGTAAAAAGACGGGGAACTTTTAAAATGTACATGTTAGGGGCTGCCATAGCTTTGATTCATCAGCATGTGTTGGAGACTGAAGGTGGTGTGGAGGATAATGCTGAATGCTGACAACCACCTCAGGCACCGGAGGAGGAGAAGAGTGTTCAGACCAAGGGTAATCTACCAGGGGCTAAATGATCTGGAGAAAGTAGAGCGCTAGAGAGTGGACAGGGACACCATACAGCAACTTGTTGAGCTGGGACGGCCATGCCTCACAGCAAGAAATAACAGAGGGGAACCCATCCCAGTGGATACGAAGTTATGTGTAAGATTGAGAATACTAGCCACAGGTACCTTCCAAAGGCCAACTGGGGATATCCTGGGAGTCTCACAGGCATCAGCATCCAGGGTACTCTACCAGTTCCTGGATGCCATGTTACCACATGCCAATGAGCACATATACTTCCCCCGAATGCAGGAGGAGTTGGCCAGCAATATGCATCTCTTCCACCATGTGGCAGAATACCCGGAGGTACTGGGTGCAATAGACTGCATGCACATGCACATCAAGTCACCACCCGGTGAGCAGGGTAGGCACTATATAAACTGCAAGGGATACCCCTCCATCAACTGCCAGGTCATGTGCAATGCCCAGGGCATTATCATGGATGTGTGTGCTGGCAGCCCTGGAAGCTATCACAACTTCCACATCTGGCATGCCTCACAGCTGTATCAGGTATTTGCCAGGGGGTCATCCCATATGGCCACCTGGTGGGGGATGCTGGCTATGCACTGGAACCGTGGATGATGACTCCCATCAGAAATGCACACACACCCATGCAAGAACGCCATAATGAGGCACACGCACAAACAGTAATCATCATAGAGAGTGTGTTTGGGATGCTGAAATCACGGTTTCGTTGCTTGGGCATATCTAGTGGAGCCTTGCAGTACTCTCCAGGCACGTCTGCCCACATTTTCATAGTATGTGCCATGCTACACAATATGATCCTGCGGAAACAGCTGCAGCAGGGGCAGAATGGTGAAGGCCCTCTCAGCCCACCACCATTGCCAAGGGCCCCACAGGCACAGAGGTACTCAGACCATGAACACCCTAAGCTAGCCCCAGTAGGCAGATGGAGGTGTACCCAGTATGCCCATGCCTTGGCAAAGAGGAAACGTATAGCACACATACTGACAGTGTAGGCACCTATGGACTGACACCCTTCTCCACCTGCACACACAGTAAACATGGATCGCACACACACAAGACCACCCGTAAATTGTCATGTATAAGTGGTCTACTGTGTGCATCCTACAGAGGCAGCTCTCAACTATTACACACACAACCGCTATTGGCAAAAGGTAAGTCAACACCTGAACAGTAAATTAAGCTATCAGCATGTGCTGATACTGTATGTATAGGGTCATAGATACATAGGTAGGTATTTGGCTAACTGCCCGAGGCCATTCATACGCCTAGCCGAAATGTGTCGGCTGTCACTACCCCATTGATTAACTAAAAGTCCCTCTGTGGAGCAGAGCCAATTGCGGCATCCCTGGGGTGTACCCACTGTTCCCCATCCACTCTGCAAGGTGTCCCTGGAGTGTTAGTGAGGGGTTCCATATAATGTAATCAGGGATGTAGTTCCAAAGCATGGGGAGTACCTGTGACAGGAAACTGTCACTCCAGCATCTTCCAGTTATGGTTGTGGCAAGGTTTAGCTCATTACAGTGTGTGGCTCACTATGACATGGATTCCCATAGGTGGAGCATATCCATTAAGCCTGACTTGGACATGGTTTTGTTGGGCAGCAAAGATCATCTCTGAGTAAACCAGATGCCACTGAGTAATGCAAGAGTTCATGCAGTCTGGCACCATAGGACACAGGTCTGAGGCCAGTAATGCTCTTGGCGAGGTATGTTCGTGGACCCTCCAGCTGTTGGATGTGTCTTCTGAGGTACATCCCAAATGGGTTATGATACTAGATGATGGGATTGATGAGTGATGAGTAAAGGGGCCGAATAACCTCAGTATGTCTAGATGTGAATCCTTAAGTAATCAGATGACCTACATAGATGGATGGCCTAAGTACTTTGGAGATATGATTGTCAAAGGAGAGACTGCCATCTAATGTAGTTCCCACATATCCATTACCTCGTCTGCATTAAAGTGGCTGCCACTCATGTGTTAATATGTGGGTGTTTAGTTTCCCAACATGGAATGACCATGCAGTTCATGGCCTTTAGCTGGAGGCCATGACTGTGAAATCCTGTGTTGGTCTATGTGAGGCCCCTAGAAGGATGTCTGTAACAGCTGGACTGTCAATTATGGCCCCCAGTTTGCAGAAATCACCAAACATGGTCTGCTGTAGGCCACCTGTGTTTGCCAGTAACTCTGAGAAGTATATGGCAAACAGTAGGGGTCCCAGGACTGAGTCCTGTGGGACACCAGTTGTGACTGGTTAAGGGTTGGACCTGTTGGCTGCTAGGCTTACCATGTGGGTTCTGTGTGTAGGCCTGTTGGCAACCCAACCTGTGATGTATGGGTGTATGTACTGGTTAATGAGTTTATAAACAATTAATGAGTGGGGAAAGGTGTCATAATCCTTAGCGAGGTCCAGGTAGTATGTGTGAACTGCCACACCCCACACCTAAAGTCGGGTGACTGTAAGATGTCAAACAGGTTCAGCAGGCATTATCTGCACTCATCAAGCAGACCTGGGTTGGGTCGAGTGTCTGGAGGTTCCCAATGTCTCTGTTAATGAGTTCCATGATGATGTACTCCATAGCCTTGCAGACCAGGCTAGTCAGGCTTATAGGGCAATAGTTCCAGGGGTCCATTGTGGCGCCCCCTTTGTGGAGTGGAATCACTGTTACTGTGTGCCAGTCTGTGGGTATGTACCCTGTAGAGAGTCTGTGTTTGAACAGTGTGTTTAGGTGAGGGGTTAGTTCATTTGGAGCTCATGTAAGACATAGCCTGGGACACTGTCCGGTCCCATTGAGGCTGTATTTGTGGCTTTGGATAGGGCTGTTTTATCCTGTGTGTCAGTGACTGTTGGGGCCGTACATTCTTCTGGTATGGTTAAGGGACATTTAGGGGTTGAGAGGGGTGTGAAGTTTGCACTGAACATGTCTGCCAAAATGCTGGCAATATCAGTCAGCTCAGTGTATTTTGTGCCCGTCTGCACCAACTCTGACCAGATCTGAGAGTTCCCACTTAGTTCTTGACATAGCTAAAGAACGCTTTGTGGTTGTTTGTAGGGTCCTTGGGAAATTGTCTTTTAAAGCTAGCCTTGGATGATTTCATGAGGGGTCGAGGTTTATTGCTGATACTGATCAGGGATATCTGTCCTTCTAGGGATTTCGCTCTTATCTTTACTAGTTACCTCCTACTATTGTAGAGCCTGTGTATGGCAGGGGTCCACCAGACCGGTTTCCTGTTCTTGGAGGAGTGAGTCTAGGTTAGAGTTGGGATAGCATGATCCATGCATTCCTGAAGGTGATCATAGAGTGCCTTTGTATAGGTTTCGGCATCTTGGACAGCATTGTCCATTGGCGTGGCGGCTGTGAACCGTTCCACCTTCAGCATAAGCAATGTGAAGTCTGCTTTGGAAAAGATTTCCACGGTGGTTTCCTTGTTTGGGGTTGTGGGCGGAATGTGAATATCCAGAGTGATTAGTCTATGGTCTGATCTAACCAGCGAGGGGTAGACGTCGGGTGTGGAACACTGGTCGCCCATGTTGGTGATGACCAGGTCCAATACGTTGTTCCCTCTGGTGGGGGTGTAGTTGTTCCAGGGCATTTGAGTCGAGAAATTCTAGGAAGCGCTGGGCAAGGGAGTTAGTACTCGTGTAGTTCTCCCAGTTAATGTTTGGGTAGTTGACATCACCCAGTATTAGGGTGTTTGGTAGGACCTGCATATTTCCCAGTGTCCCTGGAAATGCGGAATGTGGGTCCTGGGTCATGGTGGTTGATCTGTAGCAAGCTACAATTTGGATTGCAGTGTTGCCCATTGTCACTTGCACTTGGATGATCTCTGATGCATCATGCTGCGCCACTAACCTGGAGGTGTGAGTATCCTTGATGAATATGGATACACCCCCACCTTTTGTGGTCCAGTCCGGGTTCTGTGGCCAAAAGATGTGGTATGAGTTATAGCCTGGTGGTGCTGGGGTGCACTCTGTTACTACACAGATATCGATGTTCTCCATACTGAGGAGTGCCTCGAGTGTGTGCAATCTGAAGTTTAGACTTCTGGCATTCAGTAGCAATACCCTCAGTTTTTGGTTACTTGTGCTATGTACAGTGGAGGGTTTGTCTTTTGAGCCTTGCCTAAAAGTCCACCTTACCTTATATCCACCTCTCTACTATTGTTTGCAATCAATGACAGCTGTGCATGTGTACATGTTCTGCAAATGTGTACTGACCTTTGTTACAGGGCTGTGCCAAATGGCTATGTGCCCACCTACATAGAGTGGATATTGACAGCAGAGGCACACTGGTTGAACGTGTAGATTTCTGTAGCCTAACCTCTCATTGCCAGACTAACAGCTGCTTGGAAATATGTTGACAGTACTGGTAATGAAACGGTGCATATCATCGTTAACTCCAGTGTGACATCTGCAGTAGGAGTGTAAGATGTAGGAAACTGCTGCCCATGTGTAATAGCAGCTTCATAGGTGATGGCATACACTATCTGATTATATCCTGATCATGTCGATAGTGGCAGCAGAGTCTTTTGATATTTGACTCTGTGTGGGGAGTGGGTGTCTGTGCCCAACAGAGCTCATGGTTCTGCTGGGTATGTGAGTTTATACCCAGACAAGGATACAGCCCTGTTCACACTTGCATCACCTGTAATCAACTATCAGGATGTGATGTGGCCCTCAGAGGGGGAATGCTACTAAAGGTAGCTACCATGTTCCTGTAATAGCTAGTGTTGCCACATCCATAACTCAAATATTTACATGTGAATATCACTGTCTAAAACATCTTCATAAGCAGTAAGTATACTAAATACAGTACTTGGTACTTGTAGTACTGAATGCTCATACAGGCATGTCCACTAGTCAGCTACTGGTGTTTATTAATGTCAGCTTTGTGTATGTAGCCATCCTGGGGGAATGCAATCTCTATGCCATGTACACTGCCAAACCCGCCTAACACCACACCCCACACATTGTCTGGGATGCAGCTACAGGGGTGATCTTGGAGGCAGTCCATACTACACCCATGACTGGACTAGACAGTCAAGAGGTGTAGATTAACACATGCATCTCATCACCACAACCAACACATACCCTTACCAGAACACAGTAAGGACACACACACATTCCACCAGATATCACACACATCCACAGAGGCCTCTAAGTATCTGGCCAAGCAAGAGGCCTCCCAAGTTTGAATAGACAGACAACAGAATACAAAGAATGTACGACATAGTTCGCATAATTGTGTCACATCTCAGAACACATGGCCAGAAACATGGCCAATAGTACTCATTTGTGAATGCAAACCCTAGCACTATGTTACACGTCAAGCTATATGAGGGCAAACATACTGTCAACTGCCTGTCTGCCATGATTAGCCACATACCCATACACTCCGACCACCTTTGGAACTATACACATGTCTCTGGCATATGCTATGTTGTTGTGCAAGACCTGTGATGCAGTAGTCTGGACTGCATGGAAACACATGTAGGAACTGTCAGGTCATGTAGCCCATGCAGGCATGTCCCAAGGCCTGGGTAGCATTCTGCCAGTGACCAGAATGATGCAGCAGTACAGGGACAAGGATTGTATTACAGAATCGTGACATTTACTGGTGTAATTCAAAGAGTATCCAGCATCTCTCTGCCTGGGATAACATGGTTGATAGACCATGATGCCTTGCCAGACAGGGTCTGCACCTGTCACCCCTGAGAATCTGGATACTGGCAACAGCCCATGCATCCCCTATAGTGCCCTCATCATGCCAGGTTCAAGTGAAAGTCCACTGGTGCAACAGGGACAGCCAAGAAATAAACTGTGGGTCTTGCTACTCAATGATACAAATCAGGTACTCAATATGGACTCACTTACGGCAATCTGAAACATGGAGAACATATCCGTGCAGTGATTGAGATATGGTTCAATGCTTTGGAGAGCACCCCTGCATGACCATGTTATAACACATACCTCACTTCTTGGCCAACATCCTTTATTGGAACACATGGGACACAGGTGTGTCCAACTTCCTGAGGGATATGTACACCCCCACGCAAGTTGCACTTGCACAACGTAAGATGCATTATGCTGAGCAACTACCTTTGTGCCAAAGTTTAATCCAAATTGCACCTTGTGACAGATCATCCACCATGCCTCAGAAATCCCAACTGTCATTGTGCTGTAACGGGGAATACCAGTTGTGAGACAGGACACCATAATCATGGCCACTCAGTTATCCCATTATGAACCGGGAAGACTCATCATGTACCAACACATGTGCTCAATGCATGTTGGATGTCATCAACACCAATGACCTGGATCACCATAGTCACACCAACAGGGCTAACAGTATGCCACACATGGTCAGTCTTCAAAGCCAATGTTATGCTCCTTAAGAGTGAAGTGGTGACTGTCATGGCACCCATACAGATGTACAATGCATGTGCAAATGCTGGGTCTTACACAAATGCACTGTAGGCACTCACATATGTGCAGTGATCGTGCCATTGAAACAGAAAAAGGATTCAAACAAGCACAACCATGAAGGCAAACCGGTGGTACCCTGCCTTAAACTGTACAACAGAAGGTAGTAACTGTTGCAAGGGTCAACACACATGAGTGGAAGTTGATCCATGGTCAGCCTCAGTAAGATGCAGATACACCATATAATGCCACAATGCTACTGTGAAACTACTCATCCACATATTATGAGGCCAAACACACAGGATTCCATAGCTGTGCCATGAAACATAATGGCAACAACAAGACCTGCTGTGCTTCACAGCACTATGGCATGAGAGGTACTGCACCTATGGAAATAGCACCTGTTCAGCCAGATAGGGTCTTGGATAACATAAACACACTGCCACCCCAACAGGTACAAATTCATATATCTATGTACACTACAGAGCCCCTGTAATAACAACTATGCAGGTACAAGCTGCACTCTCTAATGCCATACATACAGGCTGCATGGGACCTGTCCACATTCCAGGTTATATCCTACAGAAATGTCAAAACAATCTGTTCCCCACATAAACATCACGTATAATCATAGCTTCATGTCAGGCTGTGTACACACTCAATGGTGCACAGCAACAGTCATCTGTTAATGCTGTCAATATCCGAGGGACCCTGGTATGTGTACAGCTGACCTGGTTACAAACAGTGGTATCATTGCATTGCATAACACATAATGTTACTGTGTCAGTACATGGGTACTCTGCACAGTTGTTGTAGGGCTAGGTACAGTCCACCAGTCAAAGATTACTTGGTGTTGTTCCATTACATGTCATACCACATGTATGGATGTGTGTTGGTGGTCTGAGGACATGGTGGTGTCTGAGGATTACATCCTAGAATGCAGCATTTGACACTGTGACCTGCATCTGGCTCATCTGTGATGATATATGTTGGAGTACTGGTCTGTACATGTAAGTAGCCATTATGAATGTGAGGACACCACCACCCGGAGTGGTTCATACCAGTGTTATGGTCCACATGTCTGGTTCTGAGTTATATGGTGATAGTGCTATTGTGCACAACAGAGCCATCAGCCAGGTGTTCCTCACTGCACAGATGTTAGTATTCCCCATTGTAGGTTCAACAGTGAGCAGCTGTGATTACAACAGCAACACATCTAGCACTGGTTAGCAGAAGCATACAATGCAATTGTCTTCTAGGTGTCAGGGTGTTATCCTGTGTTTAGGTCATTTGCTTTGGAATGGCACTATATGGGCAAATGTGAACGCGGTATTATCAACACTCCCTTGAATCATAGATGCATGTGATCTGTGACAAAGGCTTGTCTTCTGTCAGTCATGTTATCCCAGACTGACAGACACTGGACAATCTCGTAATTATAGCAGGACATTGGCTCATTGTGTTGGTCAAGCAGTTGCCATTCCTAGCACGAAATCACTGCGAGTGGTAGTACTGTGCTTTTTATAGACTGATACATCTAAGGTGTCGGACAGGAGCAGGTGTTGTGTAGATTACCAGTGTCAGATACATGTAGTGCAGCGTTCCTGCTAACAATGACAACTACTGACACCGGAGACCATTATAACATGTTCTGTATGTCTAACTGTATGAGCATGGCCACTGTGGCCTTCCATGTTTAGAATCAGAGTGCATACTAAACAGCCCTGTGCTACTAAGTGTGTGAGCATGCCCACTGACACCTTGTGTAAGTTATGTGCTACTATGTGTATGAGCATGGCAATTGTAACCCTGTGTAGTGACAGTAGTCGTCCATTCCACAGACGGGCATACTCCTGTTTGGGATTGACTCCTACGTTAAACACACAGATTCACAGCTATGTACATTGTAACTGTTAGCATCCCTGTTGATGTCCGCAATTGTAGAAGGTCATGATGACTGCCTTGGAATGTGTAATCTTTGTGGTGTAACTCGTAACTGCGTAATACTGTAATAGTGATCTGTAGATAGGCAGGTGTTCTGATCCCATCACTGGTGTGTGCGTGTGTGTGTGTGTGTGTGTGTGTTTGTGTCCTTCTGCCGGTGGACAGAACAATGCTTTTTAAAGTACTCACACTCCATATGATTCCTATACTCAACTTTGGCAAGGCTGATGATGTCACCCACCTAGGAATACTCCTCTGGGATTGCTGTGACCCAGTAATCTCGATAGCGCGTTCTGTAACTGCATAATGCTGTAGTGTGATAAAGTAGTCAGGTAGGTTTTCTATTCCAAGGCATAGCAGGTGTGTGTGTTTGTCAGTCATATCCTATGTGTTGGTGGCTGTGAGTGGCTAGTCACTGGATGTGTTGAGGAGCGTGTTTTGTTGTTTCCCTATATAGTGGCCATAAATGTCACAATCAGCCAAGAGACTGGGTTGGCAAGACATACCCATACATTTGGCAATAGGCCTGGTGTGTAAAGTCAGCAACCCTAATATTACCCTGAATACAGTCTGAACCCGTGTGTCGCACAGAAACACACTTGCCTTGGGATTAACACCAGTACATAATACAGGAGTCACTGGTGGTTTCCTTTTTATTCTTGTCTAATGCTTTGGTGTCACGAGGTTTGTTCTTGAGATATATATTCTATATCTATGTATGTGTGTGTGTGTGTGTGTGTGTGTGTGTGTGTATATATATATATATATATATATATATATATATATATATATATATATATATATACTTCTACGGGATGGAATACATGCCCTATACTGTTGAATGCCTGTGCTGGATGATATGTACGTGATAACATCCGATGTATGTATATCTGCCATGACGTAGTGGTAAAGCACATCGTCTGTGGTGTGCAGGGTCCTGGTTTCAAGATTTGCAGAAGCCAGTTGTTTTGTTGCTGGGCAGAACAAGGGCTGTTGAATACAGTGTGAGTAAGGTGCTTTTAAGCAACTGTGTGCGGGTTTGCACGACGGTAAGCAGTGGTTAGTTTTGGGGATGCTCAGTATGGGTCATGTAACTATGCATTAGCAGGCAATCCTATGCAAATGAGATAAAGGATAGTGAATCCAGGTTATCCCCAGGGTGTGAGGCAGGTCCCAAGAGTGTATGTGTATAGATAGCTGGGTGCAGGACTCGGATATAGGTGACATCATGGGAGTGTGTATGGCATACTGTACGTGGATTGGGGCCCTGTGGCTCGGGATTGCTCCTAGCTTAGCACGGCTAAGCTAGGGGTGTGTCTATACCTGCCTAGTGCAATTGGGAGGGACAACAGCAGTAGGAGAGTAATCAAGGTGAACTAGCTGAGCTGACAGGTGATATGTATCAGAATCAGTCAATTACAGGGGCAGCAGACCAGCCCAGCCCCGAACACTACTATAAACTAAGCAAACACCTTCCCCTCTGTTTTTTCCACACTCTACACCACCGGTGTACACATGCAGGGAAATTTTAACAAACAAACCTACAAAATGAGAAGGCCTGCAGCAGGCAACATAGACCAACATGTGCAAGAGGCTGAGGGTGGTGAAGATGTGAATGCTGCAGAACAACCCTCAGTGAGGAGAAAGAGAAGAGTGTACAGACTCAGGGTAACCTACCAGGGCTACAAGAGCTGGAGATAGTGGAGTGCTATAGGGTGGACAGAGACCTCCTACAAAAGATTGTTGAGCTGTGCCGGCCACACCTGACACATCAAACAGGCTGAGTGGAACCTATCCCAGTGGATACCAAGGTATGTGTAGGTCTAGGTATACTAGCCACAGGTACCTCCCAAAGCACAACTGGGGATATCACAGGGATCTCACAGGTATCGGCATCCAGAGTATTCTACCAGTTCCTGGATGCCATGTCAGCACATGCCAGTGAGCAAGTATATTTCCTCAACACACATGAGGTGTTGACCAGCAATATGCATCTCTTCCACCAACTAGCAGACTACCCTGGGGTAGTGGGTGCTATAACCTGCATGCACTTATGCATCAAAGCACCTCCCAGTGAGCAGGGGTAGGGCCTAAATCAATCACAGGGGCATCCCCTCCATCAACTGCCAGGTCGTATGTGATGCCCAGGGCATTATAATGAATGTGTATGCTAGCTGCCCTGGAAGCTATGATGATTCAAAAATACGGCATCTGATGCAGCTGTACCACAGCTTTGCCAATATGGACATCCCCTATGGTCACCTAGTGGGGGATGTTGGGTACCCACTGGAGCCGTGGCTGATGACACCCTTCATAAATGCACACACACCTGATCAACAATGCCATAATAAGGCACACGCACAGACCAGACATATAATAGAGCATGTGTTTGGGATGCTCAGATCATGGTTCCAGTGTCTGGACACATCCGGTGGAGCCTTGCAGTATTCACCAGCTACATGTACCCAAATAGTAATGGTATGTGCTATGCTACACAATATGATCCTGCGGAAACAGCTGCAGCAGGAACAGCATGGGGCAGGGCCACACAGACCCCCACCAATGCCAAGGCCTGTACAGGCACAGAGTGACTCAGAGTAGGAACAACCTGAGCCTGACCCAGTAAGCGGAAGGAGGCTTGCCCAGTATGACCTGGCCTTGGCAAAGAGGCAATGCATAGCATATGCACTGACACAGTAGGGATCCAGGGAATGTCACCCTCTCTGACTTGCACAGACAGTAAAAGGGATGCCAAACATGACACTACCTGTGCTCAGCCATGTATAGAGAGTGTACTATCTGCATCCAACACAGGCAGCCCTCCAGCACCATCCTCAAGTCTGGCACAACCTCAAGGTAAGTCAATCAACCTACCAATTGCCAAATGGAGTAGAATGTGTTGTCACCTGTAACTATGGTATGGATGCGAGCATGCAAGGGAATTGGGTGGCCGAATGTTAAGGCAGCAGACAGTAGACACCCATAGTGGCACCATGACATCTGTAACACATACTGGAGTCACCATAGTAGCCAGTACTACACAGCATGACAAAACCCACTGCAGGTAATGGGCTGCGCATCATGTGTATCCATAAGACCCACACAAGTCTCAATCAGCTGGACAGGTGTAGACTGACACAAACAAATTCTGTACTATGGCCTCTGAATGTGCCCTATGGGTAACCCCTCCCACAGACCTACACAGAGAGACTACAGCAGGCCAGGCAGTTGGATGTAGGTTGTGAAGGCTAGGAAGTCAGAAACTAATATGTTGGTAATTAAAGCTAAGATCTGTAGTACACTGGTATGCCTCTAGCCAGCACAGTAGGTAAGACTACACACTGAAATGGAGTGCCTGACATACCAGTACAGTACTAGCAAATGTGTAAAAGTGTCAGGTGTGCCCCCATCACTTATAGCAACAGTCAGGTGTGCCCTCCCCCACTTTTGTGTAGGAATGTAGATACAGTCAGGTGCCCCCCCCCCGCTATGCAGAAATGTAGCAACAGTCAATGCCACATGACTGATGGATAACCTGCATACACAGCATGCTACCTGTTGGTGTACAATGCAAAGGTCAGCACCACAGTACAGATTACCTGGACATGTAACACATGTGATACAGATGGCCATGCTGGGAATGCTCACACACTTGAAGGTATGAAGGCAATGTCAGTCGACAACATACTGAATGGTCATACTGGGCATGCTCACACACTAAAACACATGAAGGCCATGTCTGCAAACACCAGTGGTCTGGATATATCTGCCGGTCGCAGTTCTTAGTGCAGACACATGTCAGTATGCACCACACTTGCCTGGTACACACAGTGGATAGTAATACAGGCATATATGTAAGGACAACACACTATAATATGTCAAAGGTAGACGGACATAGATGTGTGGAAGAGGGTGACCATGACAAGGAGCTATCCCGGCCTGTCCCATCCAGCACACAGCCAAAGGGCCCCAAACACAGGAGGTGCAGATGTCATTCACTGCAGATACTAGCCACCTGTATCTGTCAGCATGTCAGACTACGTGGTGCACGTGCCAGCTGTGCAACATGCTTGTACAGGGAAGTAGTTATCTAGTAGCTGTATACACGTACCTGTGACATATAGCCCTGTGTGTGCCCGCATGTGGCATGTCAACCCCTACATGACCGGGTTATGGCCCATGCACACACTGCCCTCCCCATAGCAGTATTATGACAAGCCTGCTGAGGTCATCCATTGTAAAATACACCTTTGGGAGAGCTGTAGCTCAGTAATCTCCATGGAGCTTCCCATAACTGCATACTGCTGTAGTGTTATACTAGTTAGGTAGTAGTTCTAACCCCAGACTTGCCAATTGTGTGTGTGAATGTGTGCGCATCTGTCTGTCTCAGACTGTGTAAAGAGAAATGGTTTATAGGCTACCCACAGTCTGTACAAATCATATACTCACCTTTGGCAATGCTGCTGTTGTCACTCACCTAGAAATACACCTCTGGGAACGTCGTAAACCAGTAGTCTCTGTTGTGCATTCTGTAACTGCGTATTGCTGTAGTGTGATAGAGTAGTTATGCCAGTGTTGTAATCCCAGACTTGCCAACTGTGTGTGTGTGTGTGTGTGTGTGTGTGTGTGTGTGTGTGTGTGTGTGTGTGTGTGTGTGTGTGTGTGTGTGTGTGTGTGTGTGTGTGTGCGCGTCCATCTGCCTAAGGACAGACCAATGCTTTTAGAGTACTCACACTCCGTACAAGTCATATACTCACCTTTGGCAATCCTGCTGATGTCACACACCTAGAAATACACCTCTAGGACTGCTGTAACCTGGTATTCTCTTTAGCATGTGCCGTAAATGCGTATTGCTGCAGAGTGATACACTAGGGGGGGGTGTAGGGGTTCAAATCCAGGACATGGCAGGTGTGTGTGTTTGACTGTCAAAGCCTGTGTGGGGGTGGATGTGAGTGTCTAACCAGTGGACATATTGAGGAGTGGATTTTGTAGTTTTCCTATACAGTGTCCGACATATGACACAATGCCCACCTCACGAGGCGTACAGATGTCAGTCAGCCATGGGACTGTGTTGGCAAGCCATATCCGTACATCTGACAAAAGGCCTGGTGAACAAAGTATGCAACCCTACTAGTACCCGGTATATGTCCTGAACCCATGTGTCATACACAAACACACTTGCCTAGGATATCCTGCTATGTTGCTAGTACCATGCACATTGATGACAGATAGGCATGGTGTGATTGCAGTGGGCTGCAGAGGACATGGCACCCTGTACAACGGTACAATAGGCACATATTTGTGGACAATGTGTCTTTACTATGTTCCCCACAGGATGCCTGCAACATATGTGGTGCCATCAAATGTGATCCACAGAGGCCATACAATGCCATACACATGTGCCCTGTATGGACCAATACCACTGACACCAGGGAATACCTGTATCATGCTATCAATGCAGGTGCAGGGTCGACCTGCTGACTATAAGCAGGTTTCGCCACACCAGGCCAGTATTGGCATATCGGAGGATAACAGTCTGTGTGCACAACATGTGCCTGCCATACCAGGTACACCTGTGTATGTCACTGTACAGTATTATGGGACATGCACATCCCAGGCAATGTTCATGTCAAGGACTATCAAACACAGACATGGCATGCATTGCAAAGCTATGGCCATAGACAATGGTAACCAGGATGTCAGGGCAGTTCATGCAGTACCCATCTGTGTGGGACACTGCAGACACTACACCCCTGTACTACACTGCACACCATTGTCGGGTGGTGCGATGCCAAGGATTACCCCTCACCCAGCCTTGTACAGTCATCTTGCACAGCCAACCACTACACACCCATGAAGCAATGCATACATGCATGTCAGTACTGGTACCTTGTGTCTGCATGTGGGTTATGATGCACCCAACCACAGTCACTCCCAATATAACCGAAACAAAAAAGAAACGGCTGCAGGTAAAACCAAGGTGCAAGAAAATAAGTAAAAATATGAACACAATGCATCAAGGTAACACACAATAACGTTTAATAAAAACAAAAAGTAAGAAACAGAGGTGAATGCTTTCGCAACAAAGGTTGCTTCATCAGACAAAGATCAATATTACTAAACCCGTTGTTCCTAGCATTTATGGCCTACCTAAGGTCCATAAAGATCTTTACACGCCACCAATGCGGCCTATAGTCTCAGGGGCTGGCTGGTGCACCAAACCCCTTTCTATATATGTTGAAGGTAGTCTACATGGCCTTTTAGAGAATTGTCATACTATACTAAGGGATACCAAGATGTTCTTAGCAAGATTACATAATAGAATGGATAGTATTGATGCGGATTTAGATTTTGTCTTGGTTACCATGGATATAGAATCATTATTTACCAGCATACTCAATACATGGGGCATTGAAATGATAAGAGAGTTTCTGACAGTTAACAAGTGTTTTAATAATACCAAAATTCAATTGATTTGCAGTTTACTAGAAATCATCTTGGAAAATAACATTATTACGTTCCAAGAACAGTTTTATTTACAGAAAATTGGCGTAGCCATGGGGACTCACTGTGTTAATAGCTACGCCAACCTTGCTTTGGTTTGCTGGGAAGAAGTTAATATTCTATCTGATAAGAATCCTTTTATAGGACAAGTACTATGGTATGTACATTTTGTAGACGATGTCTTCATGTTATGGAAAGGCAATGGCTCGGATTTTATTTAATTTCTACAATACCTACACACCACCACTGATTTTTTGAGATTTTCTCACCAGATCTCTGCCACTGACATCACCTTTCTTGATGTACATATTACTAGGTCTAGTCTAAACCAGTTAAATAGTACTATTTATTTTAAACCGACCAGAAAAAAAATACACTCTTGCATAAATCCAGCATGCACCCTAGACACATACCTAAGAATGTACTTAAAGGCCAAGTCTTTAGGATCTTAAGACTACATGATAAAGATGAGGATGCAGTGATTGCACTTAACAGTTTAAAATCTGATTTTCTGGAAAGGGGTTATCATGATACTGATATTGATAAGACTATTTCCAATGCTTGGCAAATGAGACATACCAGATGTAGACCCTATTTTCACTCTAATAGGAATGATTCTGTTGACAACAATGTAATTCCGACTAGTAATGACTTTAGAGTTGTGTTCCAATTTGCTAGTAACATTAACCAATACACTGATGTTATTAGGAGACATTGGCATCTGTTACAAGAGGTCCCTAACCTTAATACCACAATTGCTAATACTCCACGTTTTAGCTTTAGGAACAACAGGTCACTTAAACAGTATCTATGCAACAGTGAACCACGCAACACTACATCTATTTCCACCCATCAGGGTACTTTTCCATGCAGATCATGTAGTGCATGCCCATATATTTATAGCAAAAACATATACATTCATCCAACCAGACATTTTAAACTATACTCCAACACTTATTCAGACTGCAAGACTACTGACGTCATTTATTTTTGTTTTTGCCAGCAATGTCCTGTCTTCTACGTTGGCAAAACTAATAGGCTTTTTAAAGACAGAATTTTAGAACACATCCATGACATCAGGAATAGTAAGCAAACAAATGCACTTGCCAACCATGTTATGTGCACAGATTCTTTTCATTCCTTCAAATTTTTTGTCTTGCAACACATATATAGAAATCTGAGAGGTGGAGATATAGAAAATGTCACAGAGAGCCATGAACAGAAATGGATACTGAAACTTAATGCAGAAAGATATCCAGGCCTTAATGGTACCACCTCTTTGATTCCATTCCTGAAAGCTAGATGCCTTAAATATTGACAGTTTTTATTATTATTGTTATTGTTATTTCCATTGTTATTTTTATTATATTACATTTTACGCATATGTAAATGTATTTTATGCAGTATTCATACAGCATTTTATATTTTATTTAACCATTGCTATGCTCATGTTGTAACTGTTTCTTTAAATAACCTTTGGTGTATGGCATCATTAATCCATGAGATAATTGTTTTTTACCTATTTAAGCAGTGCTATTCACTTGATCTTTGTCTGATGAAGCAACCATTGTTGCGAAAGCGCTCACCTCTGTTTCTTACTTTTTGTTTTTATTAAATGTTATTGTGTGTTACCTTGGTGCATTGTGTTCATATTTTTACTCCCAGTATAACCCCCATTGGCATACCAACAGATATCAAACACGTTCACATGCCCTAGCCCATAGAACCTCCAGATATCCCCTGTGGTGCATGTAGTACCTGAGCATTAATGCAGTGTGGCAAACTAAGTAGTTAGGGAGTGTATTTGTGGCCCTGGCAAAGAGTGTCAATATGAGTCCATTAGAGAGTGTGGTTGTGGTGACAATGGTATCTGTTCACATGGACAACCATGTGTGCTACACCTAAAGTATGTCTACTATATCTCTGTTGCACATGTCTCTCACCAACACACATATATGTTCTTACAGCACAGCAACATGGCTTTGTGGCACATGTAGTAACTGAATGCACTTGTAATAGTAATGACTAGTCAGTCAGGGTTTTGACTCCTGTACTGGTAGGTGTGTGACAGACGATGCTTAGGTTTTAGTCTCCAAGCCATTCTCTGATGTACTTTGTCTGTCCCTCCCACACACTCTCTGGTGGATGTGGAGGTGTACACCTGCTCAGCAGCAGCATGTGTATTGTAAGTGATGGACATGATCAGGTGATGGCCTCTGCACCTATTGCAGTCCTCCTCTAGCAGACTGCATGTGGAACAGCTGTGATGGTGCTCCCATAGCCATTCACATGATAAACACAGTACAATATCTAGGAACATCATGTTGGTGTTTGGCCATGACAGTCGCTGTGAGTGGTAGCTGGATGTGGTGTTTGGAAACAGTATCACAAATGATATCTGGATGTTCCTCAAACATCATATACAGTGAGAAATAGCCTAAAGACAGAAGGGTGATGTGCCAGACATGACTACAGCATGTAAGTGTAGCTATGCTTCATTGAGACTACTGTCTGTTTAAAATGTTGTGTGTGGTAATGGCTATTCTGCATGTTTTATAACAGACATGACAGTGCTCTGTTCATGTGGGACCCCCATCTGTAGGGCCATCTGTGGACTGGTCAGTGTGTGGAACCATTTGTTTCCTGTGTTACACACTGAACACACATCTGTGCACAGCAGGAGCATAGTGTGAGGATTGCTGCCAGTACATGGTGATAAGGATGTGTTACTGCCATCGCATCCATGACTGGACATATGTCACATGAAACAGTGGCATGACAGACACTGTCTGGGGTTCTCAGTGGCAAGTCAATAATGGGCCACTGTTCATAGCTACAGTCACACATCTTCTACACTTTGTACAGATGTCATGCAGTATATATGCATGTGTTGTGCTCCCTCTGAAAATGTAGACTATCTGTTGTGTTGGGTTGATGGTCATATCTATGCATACTGTTGTAAGTAATCATGAAAGCTGTTGTCTATTACTAAGCCATATCTGTGTTTAAACTGCAACACCATAGGCTGTATGGATTTGGAGGACCCAGCAGAACTTCCTGTCCCACTTCAGCTGACAATGGCACTGGGCACCAGCACATCTGGGGCCCAGCCTTGGACCTCAACCTCTGTTGGCTCTGCACCACCTTCTGGTGGTACAACCACTGAGGATGGGGCCTGCCCCCCCTGGGAGCAGGGCCAGACAGGAACATGTCTGCTGTCATGCAGTCCCAGATGTGGTGTGTCGGGGGCTCAATAAGGGGTTCCAAGGCCAGATACGCAAGCTCAAGGGCGGAGTGTCACATTTACAGGGTGAGGCTGCCCCTCCTGGACAGCCCCAAGCACTGCCTCCTTTGCAGCTGTTTTGGTGCAATGGCGGCTGCCCATGGCTGGGGACCTCCGTCCCACTGTTCCCATGGGCTTGTGAATACCGAACACCCCTCCCCGTCCAAGGTGTATCCCCCCACATGTGTCATATACCGACCCTGTATGCTGTCTTGTGTGTGGTCCTACTCTACCTGTCCTCCACGGGCATACCTACTCTGCTTCCCCCACATCCCACTCTCACCCTATGGAAACATAAGGCCAATCGGTTCCTAGGACAACATTTGCCCCATACATAGCTGTCCATTTCACACACGTGCCCACTGGACACATGTAACCCTTGTAATATGCATCACAACATACTCCTGTTATCCTCACACCTGTCCCTCAGGCACACGATCCTGGTATGCACATCACTCCTAAATGTTCCAGGTACACGTGATGCGGATGACCCCATTGTACACACAACACTACCAGTCCCTCTATGGTAACCCCATTTACCTTTATCATGATGATGATGTTGCACACAGCACCTTGCAAGAGTACTGTTCTCACATAATAATTGGACAGGTACTGTTGTGTTAATGTACATTACATGCACAGAGTGATGTATACAGCCAATGTACAACTGTTTGCATGTATGAATGACACATGTCTGTCTCTGAGAGTCTTGATATTACATAGGACAACACCACTACATAATACAGGTGTCGCTGGTGTTTCCCTTTTCATTCGTTTGTAATGCTTTGTTGTCACATGGTATGTTCCTGATATATCTCTATATATGTATGTACCTATATGCTGGACATAAACACTCACACATACATCTATATGATGGAATACATTCCTATACTGTTGAATGACTGTGCTGTATGATATGTTTGTGGTAAGGTCCGATGTCTGTATATCTGCCATGGCGTATTGGTAAATCACATTAGCTGTATGTGCAGAGTCCTGGTTCCGAGCCTTGCAGAGGCCATTTATTTTGTTGCAGGGCAGAACAAGGCCATTGGATACGGAGGGATTAAGGCACATTAAAGCAGTTGTGAGCGGGTGTGCATGGGTTTGCGTGGTGTTAAGCAATGCTAACCTCTGGTTACAGCTTCTTACACTCAGTTAGCCTCAACATTGCTTTACCAGTGTAATACTTGCATATTGGCGGCCAAACAGGCTTACACCCGCTTGCTCCAGCATTTGCAAATACACTGACATTGGTGCTTGCATCTGACACTCACACACCTAGGTGGGAGCGAGGACCACAATATTACCTTGTGATGCCTATTACATTGGATTACATGCCTACAGTATCGGGAATGGCTGCCCATTAGGCGACGGCATGTGTTCGACTGTACGGAATCAGCGGCCTGTCCAGTGTTTTATTCATATTATTTGTGTGTTCCTCTTACAATCTGCACCCATCTAGCTGACACATGGGAACTAAGACTCTTCAATACAGACATGTAATTGGGTTTTGGGACCCACATCTGTCAGCTGAGTCATGCTACTGCATACCTATTATTCTATCATCTTTCTAAGGTAGTCAGTTGAATATGTGCTTTCTGTCCCTGTTAGACGTCTCATACAATTGGGGAAAAATGAAGACTGAATCACGGACATGGCATGACAACATCAGGGACACATTTAAGTTATTGGTGCTATTAACCTGACACATTGACAGACTCAGAGCATATGTATTCATACACATTGTCTGACGTACATGCTGTTTATGACTCTTAATTGATGTCGTTATTCATTATGTGTAATCCACCACCTTTCCTCCTAATATCACTAGTTCTAGGAGGGTTTAGGTGGGACAGAGTTAGAATTTGAGTCGAAATCAGGGACGTCCCTGGTAATCGGGGGACAGTTCAATGGTATGGTCCCTATGTGTTCCCCCAATGGTTTACGGCCTATCCAGTGGATGTGCTCTTAGGGGTTGGGAGGCATGGGCATCAGCTATGGACATATAGGAATATTACTTACATCCCCAGGGCGGTCCTAATATGGCTCTGCCAGCCAACACCTGCATGACTAGGCCCATAATCGCATAACCATAGTTCCCCCACCTGCCACTCCTCTACAGCACTCATCCTTACTGTGGGTGTAGGTGGGGTATAAACACACCACTACACACTGCCTACTCTCCCCGTGTCGGAACACATGTCATACGTTGTGTCAACCCATGGGTTATCAGGCTTGCACAACCTACTGGTCCGTGTACATCTACAGCCTCGTTTGATAAATTATTACCGGGACTGGCTGTCTATGTTTCAGGATTAGACCTTGCAGGTCTCTCCCACTGATAGTATCCTGCCGGTGGTCTGGGACGCAGTGGTATGTTTACCTTTATTGTGTGTCTGTATGTCTCACTGGCCTAGCTGGGGGGTGGGGGTGATGCTACTTGTTACACATATGTTTATTGGACCTCCCACCACTATATGTATGGCCTGTGAACATATGTTACTCGTAACTGCTGTATCATATCCTAGCTATATACATGTGTATATTTACTGTCACATATATATATATATATATATATATATATATATATATATATATATATATACATTAATACATACAGCTATATCTGTATATGTATGCATACATGATCCCCTGCCATAAACAAACTTTACAACAAAAGGAAGAAAATGTTGCAGAAAAGAGGAAAATCCCAGGATGCAAAAAACTCCCTTACCAGCCTCAGTAAGAAGCTGAGATCCCTCATAAAATCTAGTTACGAAAATAAAATTGCCAAAGATTCCAAAGACAACCACAAGGCATTCTATAACTATGTCAAGAATCTAAATGGCAATGCTCAGATCTGCTCTGAGCTAAAACAGAATGGCATTAAATATACTGATCCCATGGATATTGCCAATATCCTAGCAGATCGATTCAGTGCCAACTTCACCCCCCTCTCAACTCCTAAATGGCCCATCTCAATACCGGAAGATTGCCAAATTCTGGTAGTAACGGCCACACAGGTAAAAAACACACTCTCCACAGCTAAGAATACAGCATCCATGGGACCAGATGGCATCCCGGGCTGTGTACTACATGAACTACAATATGAACTGGCACCTCACCTAAGTGTCATGTTTAATCATAGCCTCACCTCAGGTTTCGTGCCCACTGAGTGGCGCAGAGCTACAGTTATCCCACTCCACAAGGGGGGATCCACCTTGGATCCCGGAAACTACTGTCCCATCAGTCTGACAAGCCTTATCTGCAAGGCCATGGAGCGTATTATCATGGAACTTATAAACAAAGACATTGGCAACCTTCAAACACTGGACCCCACCCAGTTTGGGTTCGTGAAGGGCCGATCTTGTCTCCTGAACCTGATTGACTTCTTCTAATCAGTCTTCAGAGCCATGGACAAGAGTAAGGTGGTCCACACAGCCTATCTAGACCTTGCCAAGGCCTTTGACACCATCCCCCACTCTGGAATCATAGATAAACTTACTAAACTGGGCATTAATCCCTATGTCACCTAATGGGTTGCTAACTGGCTTACTGATAGAACTCACACTGTAAAAGTAGCCGACTCCAAATCCAGCTCCAGACAAGTGACAAGTGGAGTACCTCAGGGTTCAGTCCTGGGACCGCTCTTGTTTGGCATCTACTTCTCTGAAGTACAGGCCAACACTAAGGGACTCTGGCTAACAAAGTTTGCAGATGACTGCAAACTGGGAGCCATTACTGAATCCCCAAATTATGTGGATACTCTACAAAAGGGCCTTACAGAAACAGATGCTTGGTGCCAGAGCCATGGGCTCAAGCTCAATGCCAAGAAATGCATAGTTATCCCCTTTGGGAAAAAACATGTATCCGTGAATTACCATATAGGTGGCAGTACACTAAACACCGAAAGTGTGATAAGAGACTTAGGGACACAGGTGGACAGTGGTCTCACCTTCGATAACCAGATTGCCACAACAGTCAGGAAATCCTTCTATGTGGCACACCTCATCACTAAGGGCTTTTCATCCAGAAAAAAGGAGGTCATTGTCCCACTGTACTCATCCCTCATTAGATCCATTATAGAATACAACACCCCATTTGGTATGTACCTCTCAAGACATCTTCAACAACTGGAAAGGCCACAGAAATACCTCACTAAAAGAATCACAGGCCTAAAGCAGATGCCCTATGCTGACCGCCTTAAAAGACTCCAGCTATACTCTGTCGCATATCGTCTACTCAGAGGCTAACTCTGCTTAACATACAAGGCCATGTCAAACCCAGAGCTGTTGAACATGCTACACTTAAAGAAATCCCAATCCCTCAGAGCCACACGCTCCAGGGATCTAAACCTTGTCATCACAATAAACAAAACATGCTGGAGGGATAGGTTCCTCACCCAGAGACTCCCCAGACTCTGGAATAGATTGCCCATACATGTCAAGCAAAGTGCCTCCTTGGCCCTCTTCAAAAGGAACCTTGACGATTGGATGGGAGAAAGGAAATTCACCCCGAGGATCACGTCTGTCGCCCTGCTAGACAGTGGTCCAGGGAAGTAAATAGTGTGGGAAAAAATAGCCAGGGAATTGTTATGGCTAGGCTTGTATAGGCCCTAGGGCTGATAGCCTAGTACCAACCTATGAACCTATTTATATATATTTATATCTTGCTGTCTATATATATATATATATATATATATATATATATATATATATATATATATATATATAATCTAATGACATATGGGTCTATGGTTGTCTGCATATGTATATGTTTATATGTGGGTATGTATCTGTATTCTTTCTCTGTATGTATACATTCCTACTACGGTGAGGGAGAGGCATATCTCTATGTCGCTATGGGTGGATACACACACACATACCTCTACATATATACATCTACATCTGGTTATTCTGTTCCTTGCCATATAGATTACACTTTGCTTTAGTGGGTCTCGCAGTGGGTGTGGCTGCTCATTGGCCGCTGCCTCTGCCCAATGAACACATTTGCTTGCATCCCTAGGGCTGTCCATACAGGCCCACATCAGCCAACACCTGCACACCTAGACCCATAAGTAGATACCCATAGTTCCTCCACCTCGCCTCCTCAACAGCACCCATCCTTACTCTGGGTCCTGATCTGCTCTGGACACACCACTACACGCTGCCCACTCTCCACTTCACGGGACCCATTTCATACAATTGTCTTGGTCCATGGGTCATCAGGGTTACCCACCCTTGTATTCTGAGTCTGTATACATCGCGGACAAAATGGCCAGTCTATCGCCTTTATTTGGTTTGTGCAAGTGTTGGGGTGTCCTGCAAGGGACGCTCCAGTCTGTGTTCCAAGACTAGAATCCACGGGTGCACTGTGTACCCACCCCGGATGTATCCTGCCTGTGGTCTGGGGAGCAGTGGACTCTTTACATTGTTTGCATGTATGTTTCCCGTGTCCGGCTGGGGGGGGGTGGAAGGGCATGCTACATGTTTCATGTTTCATGCCTGGGCTTCTCACTTCCATTGGCATAGCCTGTGAACATATGTCATTCCTGTATGCTGTTTCCTATCATAGCTGTATATCTCTGTATATCTACACACACACACACACACACACACACACACACACACACACACACACACACACACACACACACACACACACACACACACACACGAACACACATATATAGATATATATATGTATTTATGTATGCATATATGTACATATATATATATATATATATATATATATATATATATATATATATATATATATATAAATTCAGACTTCTTTTAGGCGTAGAAATTAATACTGAGCTAGTAGAAAGGAAATAAAAACCCTCCATCTCTTATTAACGATATATGTAACGAGATCTCTAATGACAGACACACTAAATATTTACCAATTTTACTACATGGTTTTACACCTAATACTTCAAAACCAAGTAACATTAACAGAACCCTTAGTTTCCCATTATCCATCTCTAGGGACATGTCACAAATTAGAAATGTCATCACGAATAACTGGGATTTATTAACTGAATCACAAGTTATGTCAGCTGCTATTGGCACTGCACCTACCTTTTCATTTAAAAGAACCAAAAACATAAGAATGAGTTTAGAAAACAGAGATTTACCTTTTCTTATTAATTCTACTTCTACTTCCAACTCTCAAAATGGGATGCATTCATGTAATAAATGAGTGGTATGCCCTAACATTTTCACAGGATCTCAATACACGTTCACACATTGTAATTATATTCTTAAGTTTTCAAAATATTTCTTCTGCCATTCTACAGCAGTAGTATATGCAGGTATTTGTGCATCTTGTAAAGCATTTTATGTAGGTAAAACTACAAGAAAACTTTCAGATAGAATTAAGGAGCATCTAGGAGCCATCAGGGCAAAGAACTTAAATAATGCCCTTGCTAAACATAGCATTTTTTGTACGCCTTTTAGTAAATTTTACTTCATAGTATTAGAACAAGTTAACTGTTTTTTTGGAGATTGGGAATTATATTTGGAACTAAGAGAACTTAAATGGCAATTACTGCTTAATTCTGAAACATACCCTGGTCTGAATGAAAATGTTATTATTAAATGCGCTATAAAATGGAAGATTTAATTCTATTTTGACAGTTGTTCTATTTTGCCAGTTGCTCTCTTTCTACAAAATGTGTTTGCATCCATCCATGACCTTTGACACACTTGTTAGTCACCATTTGTACAGTTATATGAATATTCATGTCTCCTACATGCATATTTAGTGCGCAGACTGTACATTTGTTCAATGATTAGCTAACACAAGGGAGTGTTTATTTAATACTCATGCCCCTGTCATTCATATGTATGTTCATGGATATTGTGTTTAGATGATTGGCACAGTTTAAATATTGTCTGGTTGCACTATTGGTTACTGTACTAATAAGTTATAAGTAGTTCATTGTTTTTTTGTTTACATGTGACTCTAGTTACATATAATGTAAGTATTGTTGACTATAGGTTATTCTGATGAAGCTCTTCCACCTGAATAAGAGCGAAAGCTTAATCATCTATTCAGTGTCTGAGTTTTTATTTCCTTTCTACTAGCTCAGTATTAATTACTACGCCTAAAAAGTCTGAATTTATATAATTAAGATTCTTCTAGTGCACAGTGTTTATTTATATATATATATATATATATATATATATATATATATATATATATATATATATATGTATGTGTGTATATATATATGTATGTATATATATATATATATATATATATATATATGTCTGCAACTATATCATATATATAAATGTATATATATATATATATATATATATATATATATATATAACTATGCACACTATATATAAATATGTATATATATGTATACATATATCTATATATATATGTCTATACATATGTATATATATATTTGTATATATATATATATATATATATATATGTGTGTGTGTGTGTGTGTGTGTGTGTGTGTGTGCTGCAAACCAATACATACCCCATGCAAACGCACTTACACATGCGTAATGGTGTTTATATATGCTTCACCTGCATACTAGTGTCTTATTCATTATGACACTGACACTTCACTCCAGTTATCTTGTAACTGATATTTAGCAGGTTACACAGTGGACAGATGTCGCAATATGTTCATGTACGGATTACCGATGGTAACTGGAATGTGATACAGTGGGATTCAGTATGAGAATGTCTGTTTGTTAGGGGGTTGCTGTAACGAATGCACTATTGCTGTGCTGCTCCATATGCATATATACCCATATACCCATGGCTCCTGGTTCCCCAAACACACACCCCAACGCCTCCCTAACACTGCTGTCATCCATTCTCCTGTCGAATTTGCAGTGTATCAACACCACTACACACTGGCCACTCCCTACTCCTATAGAGCCATCCCATCAGTTTATTCACTCCACATATCCTCAGAACTCCCATATGTTTAGTCCACAAACATTTGTGACGTGAGTGACCAAAGGAATACTATTCGCAATTATTGGGTTGCCCCACATGGAACACGCATGTGTTTATGGCAAGATTAGACTCTATACTTCATTACATCCTTACTCCCGTTAACATGACACTGCAATTAATTAATATGTATGACTATGTGGTAACACACACGTTACACATGGGAGCCTAATTATGTACATGTTCAACATATTTCTTTTACAAATAGACCAGTTTAGTACTTGGTGTTGCCGTAGCGGGCAGATCACAGGAATGATTCCATGTGTGGGGAGCCCTCACATTTGACTATCGTCAGCACAGCACTGACTTTGGACACTGTACACACCTCTGCGTTTTAGCAGTTTCGTCCCATCCCTCTTCTGCACAGCATATTATTCCATCTACTGTCGATGTTTGTATGTGCACATTCCTGTTATCTATGTCTACATATGGAATGCATGCGTTACTGAGAATGTACTTCTACATATTGATGTCTGCATGTGTGTATGCATATATACCTATTACGAACTCGCTGACCTCCACGGGGTGGTCCAATTAGAACCGGGCCATCCAATCCTGGCACGCCTGGATCCATAATTTCATACCCATAGTTCCTCCACCCCACCCGTGTTCAACTTACGTGTGTAACCTCCAATATCCACTTATTATCGCAGGCATGACACACCTCCAAACATTGCCCTCTCCAGAGCGTTAGAGGCCCTATACATATGTTGTCCCGTCTCGTGTATTCTCAGGCTCTACCACCATTTAGTCTTTGAACATACCTGCCCTTGCTTGTGTAATGGTCGGATGCCCAAATGCGCCTTATAAATTTTGGGTAGTCCCAGAAGGGACTACTCTCTGTCTGTGTGTAAAGTAGACTTAGCAATTTAACAATGTTACTCCCACTGCTAAAACCCTGCCTGTGGTGTGAGTAGCAGTGCTTTGCTCACTCCTGGCCAGCTTGTTATGACATATGCTGACAGCACTCTATAATACTACAGTTGCAGTTGATTCCCTTCTCATCCCTTGTCTATGCTTTATTGTTACGACGTTCATTATTCATATATATACATATATGTGTGTGTGTGTGTGTGTGTGTGTGTGTGTGTGTG